>NC_084755.1:20393380-20493380 GCF_033978785.1 Entelurus aequoreus | reverse complement strand
ACTGTTTCACTCCTCACTCCTTCAACATGATAGACAGACAAAGGGCACCCAGCTGTCCTGTCTTCTTAATTATAGGAGGAGGAAGTGGCTCACCAGTAGGAGCGTGAGCAGCTGAAAACAATCAGTCAATCACAATGAAATCTAAAACATCCAATAATTTATCAACATCATCATTGAGATTATTTGATTTCATTGTCAAAACAATTAATAAATAAATAATATAGATAGGCTCCAACAAGGTCAAATAAGGGACGCGAGTCACAGGGTTTTCTTACTTCAGAGCTAGTGAAATCAGCTGTTCATCGGGCAGGTTTTTCCTGTGTGATAAAGAGGAGATAAGCGGGGAAGTCCTTCTTTAGCTGTACTTTGGAGCAAATATGATATATTCAACTAACTATGTGAACCACAACTTGGTAATTGCTATTTATTATGTGAACGTTATGATCTATTTGTTTGTTTGTGTTACATATTGAGTGCAGGAAGTGAAGAAATATGTTAGCAATTGCAATGAAACCGAAAACTGAAAATCTTACCATATCTTGCAAGAAATGTTTACATTACGTTCATTGAACACTGTATAGAAGATACACAGGTCACCAGCCATTTTGGTTCAGGTCCCATTATGGGGAAATTGGGCTGGTTTCATTTTTCCTTTGATTTTTTTGATTGTTTGTTTCCTAATCAAAAACGTGTTTATTTCGTCTGTAAGAAGGTGTCGCGGGCTACTAAAAAAATAGCTGCGAGCTACAAATGGCCCCAGGGCCACACTTTGTATACTCCTGTAATAGATCATAGATTATGTCCCATTTATCAATTAGGTTCAATATGTTTATCAGGATTTTTTTTTCCTTGTACCAAAATTTGTAAACACTTTTGAGTTTGAACAGTCACCTAAACTACATCATATTAGTATTTTTTTTTGCTTATTTGCTTAATACATTCCACAATTTAATTCCACATACTGTTATACTAAAGCAGAGATTCTCAAACTGTGGTACATGTACCACAGTGGGCTCCAAAAAAAAATCACTTGATTAAAGTACAGCGTTTTATTTTCTGATATTCAAACACAGTGTTACTGTTCAAACGTTATACAATGTTACAGTGGCTAAAAATATTAAACATACATGTTAAATAAAACCTCTGCCTTGTTTTTAATTAATACTTAAGCCTACTACGCTACTGTATTTTAATGTTGGTCATTATTGCGGTACTTGGGGAGCCAAACTACTGTACTAAAGGTTTGACGTGTCCAATGCGCATACAAATGTTTTGAGTTAAGTTGAGCTTAGAGTAATTGTTGCACATTCTTGGGTTATAGTTTGATTTGTGCATAATTGTATTTGTTTGCAAATGCACCAAGTCATTGAATTCAAGAAAAAAAGGTTCTGAATGTTCTCTATACCCAACATTATGTATTATCCTAACTGACCTTTTTTGTTACATGATTAGTGAATTCAGCGCACTTTTGTCGTTAATTCTAGGAGTGTCCTGATCCGATCTTGATATCAGATATCAGTCCGTTATGGTATACGTTCACATGGGCAAAGCTGGACAGACAGTTATTATTCAAATGTCCTCCAATAAGCACACACGTTCGGTCTTTCTTTGTATTTTATTGAAGTTATTTACAAAACATTGTGGGCTATATGCTACTAGCAGCTACTGTACACAAGGGCTAAGCCCACAAGCAAGACGTACGTAAAAAGTGTCCTTATTGCAGTCTAAAACAGGACATTTTTCAAAATAACCAAGTATGAAATATTTATAGTAACAGATACAAAGTCTCCAAGGCGGAAGTGTATTAGAAAGTATCTAGTAACAAACATGTCCGCGTCATTCAGTTTAATAAGGCATGACCTTAACTTCATAAATTATTGTTACTACTAAGTGTTGGCAAAACACAAATTAATATTCCACTTCAAAAGCATAAATCTGCCATCAGCTTAGTGTTGTTCATACTTACCATTGTTCTATGGCAGGGATGTCAAACGTATGGCCCGAGGGCCGGATCAGGACCGCGAACAGGTTTTATCCGGCTCGCTGGATGAGGCTCCTAAGTATAAAAATTAACCTGAAATTTTTGAATGAAAGAAACAGCTGTTCTAAATGTCTCCACTGGATGTCACAATAGCAATTTTTTGTATCTTCGTAGATATGTACAAAATAAACCACATGTTGTTAGTACATCAGTCGAGGAAAATGATCAAACTACATAAATAACATACTGTAATTTGATTTTGATATTTTTTTTTTTATCTTGATAGATGGAGAATTAACATCAATGAGTTGACTGATAAACATTATCACATAATTTATTCAGAAAATATAAATAACGATAAATAAAGATAGAATGTTATTAACCGCAACATGTACCGTATTTTCCGCACTATAAGGCGCACCTACAAACCTCCAATTTCCTCAAAAGCTGACAGTGCGCCTTATATTCCGGTGCGCCTTATATATGGACCAATATCGAGCCCCAACAGGTCTCGCAACTACGGTAACTACGACTTCATTTTACCCCTTTTACGGCTGCTTACCATGGAAGAAGCGCTTCTTCTACGGGGGAAAATGAAGTCCCGTAGTTGCGAGACCTAAACTTTATGTAAAGACCCAAAAATGGCTCCTATTAAGAGACACGCTTACGACACAGAGTTTCAACTCAAGGCGATCAGTCACGCAGTAGAACACGGGAATAGAGCAGCAGCGAGAGAATTTAACCTTAACAAATCAATGGTGCGGAAATGGAGGAAGCAACATGATGACCTGCGCCAAGTAAAGAAGACTAAACAGAGTTTCCGAGGGAACAAAGCGAGATGGCTACAGTTGGAGGACAAACTCGAACAGTGGGTTGTTGAACAGAGAGCAGCAAGTAGAAGCGTCAGTACAATCACTATTTGTTTTGTTGACATTCCCTTTAGCGCAGCTCCATCTAATGGATGCATATCGTAACCCCAGCCTCTACTGTAGCGTCTATTCTATGCGGTGCACCTTATATATGAACAAAGTTTTAAAATAGGCCATTCATTGAAGGTGCGCCTTATAATCCGATGCGCCTTATAGTGCGGAAAATTCGGTAAGTGTAAAAAAAAAACTACATCATTATGATTTGTACAATTTCAGAATATGCTTGTTCTATTTTTAAACAAAGAAAATAAAGTCGTTTTTATTTTTAAGTTATCGTGCCGTGATTTTACCAGTCCGGCCCACCTGGGAGTAGATTTTTCTCCATGTGGCCCCCGATCTAAAATAAGTTTGACACCCCAGTTCTATGGGTATATTGACTTGACCCTTTCTAAAATTCCACACTACAACATATTAAAAGTATGTACTTTGTATGCCTTAAATGGGACCTATTATGGAAAGCCAACTTTTCTGACCTACTGGTACCTGTTTTTGTGTATTTGGCATAAGTCCCGAAAACTTGAAATCAAACCGTGGAGGCAGAGCGGAGATATTTATAAATCAATCTTGCCTTCCTTCTAAATGAGATGTTTGGAATTTGCCCCACTGGTGACCTTTTTCACACCGTTGACGTCAGCGGTTTATCCATATATGGTACACATTTATGAGTCCGCCAGCAACCTGAGGGTTCCAGGTTCGAGTCCCGCTTCCGCCATCCTGTTCACAGCCGTTGTGTCCACTTTTCCCACCTGCTCCCAGGGTCACCCACACTGGTTTAAATGTAACTTTCACTATGTAAAGTGCTTTGAGTCACGAGAGAAAAGCGCTATATAAAGATAATTCACTTCACTTGTTGTGAGGCAGACTGGCAAAGTAGAGTACAGTTCTAATCAGGGTTGTCTCGGTACCAAACATTTTTTCGATACTTTTCGATACCTTTTGATACTTTTCTATATAAAGGGAACCACAAAAAATGGCATTATTGGCTTTATTTTAACCAAAAATCTTACAGAACATTAAACATATGTTTCGTATTGCAATCGAAGAACAATTAAATAAAATAGTGAACATACTAGACAACTAGTCTTTTAGTAGTAAGTAAGCAAACAAAGGCTCCTAAATAGTTTGCTGACATATGCAGTAACATATTGTGTCAATTTCTCATTCTATTATTTTGTCAAAATTATGAGGGATAAGCTGTAAAAATGAATTATTAATCCACTTGTTCATTTACTGTTAATATCTGTTTTTTTTCGTTTCAACATGTTCTATCTATACTTCAATTAAAATGTAATAATCACTTATTCTTCTGTTGTTTGGATACGTAACATTAGTTTTGGATGATACCACAAATTTAGGTATTGATCCAATACCAAGTAGTTACAGGATCATACATTGGTCATATTCAAAGTCCTCATCGAGTTTATAATCAATCAATCAATCAATCAATGTTTATTTATATAGCCCTAAATCACAAGTGTCTCAAAGGGCTGTACAAGCCACAACGACATCCTCGGTACAGAGCCCACATACGGGCAAGGAAAACTCACCCCAGTGGGACGTCAATGTGAATGACTATGAGAAACCTTGGAGAGGACCGCATATGTGGGTAACCCCCCCCCCCCCCCCCCCCCCCCCCCTTCTAGGGGAGTCCGAAAGCAATGGATGTCGAGTGGGTCTGACATAATATTGTGAAAGTCCAACACATCAGCGAAAGTCCGATCCATAGTGGGGCCAGCAGGAACCATTCCGAGCGGAGACGGGTCAGCAGCGTAGAGATGTCCCCATCCGATGCAGAGGCTAGCGGTCCACCCCGGGTTGGGAGCAGAGTAGAAAAGAAAAGAAAAGAAACGGCAGATCAACTGGTCTAAAAAGGGAGTCTATTTAAAGGCTAGAGTATACAAATGAGTTTTAAGATGAGACTTAAATGCTTCTACTGAGGTAGCATCTCTAACTTTTACCGGGAGGGCATTCCATAGTATTGGAGCCCGAATAGAAAACGCTCTATAGCCCGCAGACTTTTTTTGGGCTCTGGGAATCACTAATAAGCCGGAGTTCTTTGAACGCAGATTTCTTGCCGGGACATATGGTACAATACAATCGGCAAGATAGGCAGGAGCTAAACCGTGTAGTATTTTATACGTAAGTAGTAAAACCTTAAAGTCGCATCTTAGGTGCACAGGAAGCCAGTGCAAGTGAGCCAGTATAGGCCTAATATGATCAAACTTTCTTGTTTTTGTCAAAAGTCTAGCAGCTGCATTTTGTACCAACTGTAATCTTTTAATGCTAGACATAGGGAGGCCCGAAAATAAAACGTTACAGTAATCGAGACGAGATGTAACGAACGCATGGATAATGATCTCAGCATCGCTTGTGGACAAAATGGGACGAATTTTAGCGATATTACGGAGATGAAAGAAGGCCGTTTTAGTAACACTAAACACAATATTAATTTTGAAAAAAGGTTTTGTGATGATAAAACATATCGATGTAATCATAGTAGTATCGACTAGATACGCTATTGTATTTGGTATCATTACAGTGGATGTCAGGTGTAGATCCACCCTTGGCATTTATTTACATTCAGGTGCGCTAGCTTTTGTTAGCGGTGACGCCGGTGAGCTAATGTATCCTCCTGTGTAGTGAAGCATGTTTAGTTATTCCTCGTCCTGCAGGGATGATACTTGTAAGAAACGTACTTTATTTGTCACCATGGAGGCGAGGATTAGTGATTTAGAAGTAGCTAAACCACTGCAGACTGCGGATGAATGTTTGCTGCCAGCTAGCTAGCCATGTCTTAAAGCACCTCTTCCTGAGGGCGTTTCAGTGTTATAGCTTCACCTTTATTGTTAGTTTTTAAGCCAAAATGCGTCCATTCTCCCTTTTCTGTCTGTTTGTAAGTTCTGCGTGATTGTGCGCTGCCAAACATGCTCCTCTGCTCGTAAAACCAGCAATGTCAGGATGTGACGACGCGCCGTCATGCCCGGGAACCGTTACTTTTCAAACAGAGTATAGTACAGTTTTTGATTCATTAGTACCGCGATACAATACTAGTACCAATATACCGCACAACCTTAGTTCTAACTTACATCTGTCAGTAGACTCGCAATGGAAGCGCTAAAAACCACAACATGGCTGACGGGGAGAAGATGCAGTCGAAGTGGAGGCACATAAATAAGACCGCCCACAAAACGGCGCATCATAAAGAGACGGTCAGAAAGCGGCTTGAAGATGGTCTGTTAAACAATCTATGCAAAATGTTGACCAAAGAACCATCATTACATGTTATGTAGACCACAATTAAGTATTTTGAATGTAGAAAACAAAATCATAAAATGACCCCTTTAAGGTTAGTCTCTGTTTGACTAATTTCACTTGATAAACATTTTTGTAACATTCCACACTACAAAATAAAAGTATGTAGCATACTATGGTTCATGCTGATATTGTATGGGATTAATGTTGGTGTCGGCCAACACCCAAATCTCCAATATCAGTATCACATCGGAAGTGAAAAAGGGATATCATGCCACCACTACTTATTTCCCCATGTATCCACATAATAAATTAGATATGGTTACACCTGAGAATAAGTAATTGCTTTATTCATTGTTGACGAATTTCTTGCAACCTTATGTTGTATATTTTTTCATATGAGATTTCCAGTTTATTTTACCATCTATTATTATACATTTTATTTTATAAGATATGTTTGTAAGAACCACAACTGATAAAGGTAATGGTGGATTGTTGGGATATATATAGTATTCTGGGGTGTTAAAAAGAACAACCGAAAACCGTGTCACAATCCAAACCGTGCGTTTTGTGAACCGTTCCAGTTTGGTCAGGTCATTAGTACCAAACCACATGTGTGAACGCAGCCTGAAACACACCAACCGTCTTTAAATAATCACCGTTTCCTCCAGCCTGCTGCCAAGAAACAGCCGACTCCTCCACCCAGACCTCCGGCTCCAGACTTTTATTACAACCAGAAATCGGAGGTATGAACTGACTGTGTTATAATATGAATGATAGTATACAGCGGGTACTGAAAGCATCCAGACCCCATTAAATGTTTCACTCTTTGTTTCATTGCAGACATTTGCTAAAATCAAAAAAGTACATTTTATTTCTTATTAATGAACACTCAGCACCCCATCTTGACAGAAAGAAACTGACATTTTTGCTAATTTATTAAAAATAAAAAAATAAAAAATCACACGTACATAAGTATTCACAGCCTTTGCCCCAATACTTTGTTGATGTACCTTGGCAGCAATTACAGCCTCAAGTCTTTTTGAATACGATGCCACAAGCCTGGCACACCTATCTTTGGGCAGTTTCACCCATTCCTCTTTGCAGCACCACTCAAGATCCATCAGGTTGGATGAGAAGCGTTGGTTTTCATCCAGGATGTTTCTGTACATTGCTGCATTCATCTTTCCCTCTATCCTGACTGGTCTCCCAGTTTCTGCCGCTGAAAACCATCCCTGCAGCATAATGCTGCCACCACCATGCTTCACTGTAGGAATGGTATTGGCCTAGCATTCATGACAAAAAGTTCAATCTTTGTCTCATCAGACCAGAGAATTTTGTTTCTCACGGTTTGAGAGTCTTTCAGGTGCATGTTGGGAAATGTTATTTTACTAAGGAATGGCTTCCGTCTGGCCACTCTACCATACAGGCCTGATTGGTGGTTTACTGCAGAGATGGTTGTCCTTCTGGAAGGTTCTCCTCTCTCCACAGAGGAAAATGTTTTGATACAGCTTTTGCATTAACATTGTCAATATGGGGTATTGTGTGTAGAATTTTGAGGTGCATCAACAAAGTATTGCGCAAAGGCAATTAATACTTATGTACATGTAATTTTTCAGTTTTTTATTCATAATAAAACAAAAAAAATCTGTCAAGAGGGGGTGCTGAGTGTACATTCATGAGAAATAAAATTAACTTTTTTGATTTTAGCAAATGACTGCAATGACACAAAGCGTGAACAATTTAAATTGGCGTGAATACTTTCAGTACCCACTGTATGTAACTAAGACACCATCCCATTTGTGAACAGAATGATAATCCCTTCAGGACACAAATTGTGTTATTCTGTCAGATTACAGATAAACCTCATCACCCTAGAGCCACACACAGGCAAGCGTCCTTACCAGCCATCGTGAGTGGAACCTTACCTCCTCAGACGTGACAGCTATTGTTCACCTGACATCTACATGATGATAAACACGTGTCTGCATTGTCACCCTGACACAGCAGTTGGAATGTACATGAACGCTGCATAACATGATTTTGTTGTTGTTGTTGTTGAATTTCAGGATTCTGAAACTGACGGACCTGCAAAACAGCCTCACATTTTTCGACCAAGACTGTCTCTCTCAGAAGGGGCTCCTTTGAGCACAAGGGCGTTACCGGTATGTATGTCCTAAAATCAGCAATAAAGTATGTAGCGTACTATGGTTCGTGCTGATATCGTATGGGATTAATATTGGTGCCGGCCAACACCCAAGTCTCCAATATCAGTATCACATCGGAAATAATGAGTATATATATATATATATATATATATATATATATATATATATATATATATAGCAATTACATATATAGTGGTACCTCAACTTAAGAGTGTTTTGAGATAAAGCTGTCTCTGGGCTAATTGTTTTGCATCTGGTCATACTTGCTAGCATTAGCTCGAGACAGTGTTAATTTTGTTGACTAAAAATGTTTGTCTTAGTTATCGCCAACGACAGGCCTTGTTGTGGATTTGTTTTTTGAGATGCTCTGCAATAACCTTAAAGGCCTACTGAAATGATTTTTTTTTTTATTTAAACGGGGATAGCAGATCCATTCTATGTGTCATACTTGATCATTTTGCCATATTGCCATATTTTTGCTGAAAGGATTTAGAAGAGAACAACGACGATAAAGGTCGCAAAAAAAAGCCTTGCCTATACCGGAAGTAGCGTGACGTCACCGGAGGAAGGACTCCTTACATTTTCCCATTGTTTACAATGCAGCGAGAGAGATTCGGACCGAGAAAGCGACGATTACCCCATTAATTTGAGCGAGGATGAAAGATTTGTGGATGAGGAAAGTGAGAGTGAAGGACTACAGTGCAGTGCAGGACGTATCTTTTTTCGCTCTGACCGTAACTTAGGTACAAGTGTTCATTGGATTCCACACTTTCTCCTTTTTCTATTGTGGAACACGGATTTGTATTTTAAACCACCTCGGATACTATATCCTCTTGAAAATGAGAGTCGAGAACGCGAAATGGACATTCACAGTGACTTTTATCTCCACGAAAATACATCGGCGAAGCTCTTTAGCTACTGAGCTAACATGATAGCATCGGGCTCAAATGCAGATAGAAACAAAATAAATAAACCCCTGACTGGAAGGATAGACAGAAGATCAACAATACTATTAAACCATGGACATGTAAATACACGGTTAATAATTTCCAGCTTGGCGAAGCTTAACAATGTTGTTGCTAACGACGCCATTGGAGCTAACTTAGCTACGGGACGGCGGCAGCGGCGGGCGTTGTAGCTTTCGACGACACCCCGGCCACCATCAGAGTCGGCAAGAAACATTTATTTCCCCAAAATACGTACGTGACATGCACATAGCGACACGCACGTACGGGCAAGCGATCAAAAATTTTTGGAAGCCAAAGCTGTACTCACGGTAGCGCGTCTGCTATCCACCTCAAAGTCCTCCTGGTTGTGTTGCTGTAGTCCGCCGCTAATACACCGATCGCACCTACAACTTTCTTCTTTGCAGTCTCCATTGTTCATTAAACAAATTGCAAAAGATTCACCAACACAGATGTCCAGAATACTGTGAAATTTTGGGATGAAAACAGAGCGTTTTGTATTGGATTCAATGGGTCCGAATACTTCCGTATCAACCATTGACGTCACGCGCATACGTCATCATACATAGACGTTTTCAACTTTATAAGTTAACCCGGCCGTATTGGCATGTGTTGCAATGTTAAGATTTCATCATTGATATATAAACTATCAGACTGCGTGGTCGGTAGTAGTGGGTTTCAGTAGGCCTTTAATAAAAGTGGTTTAAAGACAACTTCAAAGACGTGTTATATTTTATACTTTATATTTTAGTCGATGCAGATTACTGTAATTTTGGTCGATTAAAATATTGAGGAATTTAGTCGACTAAAACTAAATCAGTTTAAAAGACTGAAATATATTTATTTATATATATTTTCATCAAAAGACTCTGACTGAAACTAAATTGAAAACTGCTGTCAAACATTTACACCGTTGACGGTAACTAATGCGAACATTTTTAGTCAACAAAATTAACACTGGCTGGAAATGAACATAACTTTGGAAGAAGGTGAGTGTGAAGAAGAGTGCTGAGGTAAAGAAGTGGATGATAGTCATTGAATTCTAGAAAGAAATCATCAAAAACATGTCACAAATGTAGTGAAGAAATTGGAGGGTATCACGGCTATTTTGCACCATACTGAAGCAGAATGAGTCTATATCGACCGCCAAGAACGTATAAATAATATCTAAACAGCTGACATTTGTCCATGAAAATATTGGAAAAGCTGCTGATGGTGTGTTTGATGGAGATGCAGCTCAAAGAAGATACTGTAGAAGTCCACTCTCTAAGGTACTTTATTATTACATTACTTCATAATACTACTGTGGTTGTTTGTAGTACATTTAATTGTATTGTCCCATACAATATTTATTTTATTGTTATTTTTGTGGTACAGTGAAAAACAAGTTATTGGGACAAATTTAACAGATAAAAAGTTTTAACTCTTCCCCCTCCTTTTTGGATATGAAAAAACAAATCTTAATATATCGTTTTTATTCTGAACTATTTGTTTCTATATCTGAAATTTACAGTATTGTTATTATGAATATTTGTCTTTTTATTATTACTCTTTTTTTTTGTTTTAATAGAATATTTTAACAGAGTTTAAGTAAGTAAGTAAACTATGACGAATACTACTAAAATAATAATTATTATCCTGTATTTATTTTGCCTCCATTAGCAAGCTTTTAAAATCATTTCAATTTAAAGTGACTATAGTAGAAGGTTTATAGTTAATGCACAGAATAGAGCACAATCTTCACGTTGATATATTGTCCGTATGATAATAAAAAGCATGAGAATATACAGGACCCCACAATCCGTTTTGAAGCGCATGTAGAATGCCAAATAATGAAAGACAAGGTGCTTCATGTGAATTTTTACTGCAAACATGTTCCTAGCCGCTTCCTGCTCCGTCACTGATATATAGTCTCCTGTGACGTGCTGTGTTAGTGAGGCAGAGGTACTGGCTCCAATACCTAGTTGAAGTTGTTTCAGGAAGTTTTGCAAATCCATCCATCCATCCATTTTCTACCTCTTATTCCCTTTGGGGTCGCGGGGGCCGCTGGAGCCTATCTCAGCTACAATCGGGCGGAAGGCGGCGTACACCCTGGACAAGTCGCCACCTCATCGCAGAGCCAAGTTTTGCAAATTTATGTTTTAATTATGTTAAATTGGTTATTTTGCACTAAATAAACAAATTGTTGAACACTTCCTTCCTTAATAATTTGTTTTAGTACAAAACATGCGTCAAATGAAATTCAAATTTGATTGAAAAAATCTATAAAAATAGTTTTTACATAAACAAAAAAGAGTGAATAATTTTCGTCATGAGGGGCGACCTTCAAATAATTCTTCTGATTCATCCAGAATCAGAAGTTTCTGACAATATTAATATTAATTAAGTTAATTGTAAATACCACAATTTCAAAAGCATGATTTTAGTGTCAATGCTGATTTTTATTCTGCCCTATTTTTGTCACTTTTTTTCCCCGCATTTTTCATCCAACTCAAACCATTTCACTATGTTCGGCTCATTCACGACACGTGTGCTATCAATTTTTACATTAAAATATTTTTATTCATCCATTTATTTTCTACCGCTTGTCCCTCTTGGGGTCGTGGGGTTGCTGGAGCCTATCCCAGCTGCATTATTATTATAATTGTATTTATTTTTTTACTTTTAATATTTTGTCTTTAAAACTCCCTAAATTCTAGGAATTCCATGTTTTCTGGGATAGTTTTTCTTAATTGAAATGAAAGGAAAATTTTCCAAATTTCCTTTCAGACCGTTCCAAAGTCAAAATGCTCTATGCTAATGTTAGTCATGCTAACACGACCATGCTATCATTTTAAGCAATTTTTGCAGGTAATAAAGTCATGTGCTTTAGTAACTGACAAATGCTAATTGTTGGCATGTTGAGGTTAGCATGCCAACTTTTTAAGCCATTTTTACAGATATACACCTCAGAATAATTTATTTTAGCATTTGACACATTTACTCTTAGCAGGCTAATGTTAGCATGTCAGCTTTTTTTTTTGGCTATTGCCGCGGGTTCACACCTCAAAGTCATATATTTTAGTACTTGGCGCATGCAGATGTTAGCATGCTGACATTAGCATGTTAGCTTTTTTAGATATTTCTATCTAATTTTGGTGCTTGGCCGCATGCTAGCTTCATGCCAGCTTTTGTAGCTCATTCTGCAGGTAAACATTTGAGTATTATTTTTTGTTACCTGACGCTATCTAGCTCGCATGCTACCTGGCTTTTCAGCATTCATGCGCAATTTCTGCGGAAATTGTTTTTCCAGTACTAATACCTTTTGCATGTGACACTTTTTTTTTTGTCTTCCCCAGGCTAAACCACGCCCGCAGATTTATGGTCCGCTGCCGCGCCCATCCATAACGCCACCAGTGGAGCCGCTGTACATGGAAATAGAGGACGCTCAGTACCTGGCCATTCTACCACCAGAAGATGATGTCACAGTGAGAAAGCCGGTACATACATACATGCACACACACAGACACACAAACCTCTGATACTTTGATTTATTATTCATTTCAGGCACAGGAGACATCACCAACTTCGAAAGGAGTGTACAACCAAATAGACTCTTGTCAACAATATTATGAAATCATTGAAGAGAAAGAGGTAAGGGGACATTCCTATTTACCGCACATACTCTATACCAGGGGTGTCAAACTCAAATACAGAGTGGGCCAAACTTTAAAACTGAACAAAGCCGCGGGCCAAGGTTGAACAAATTAACCTTTTAATAGGGACTCAAACAAGTTTTGCATTGAATATTGAACAAGCAAGGCTTATATAACTTTATAGTGACATGCAAAATCGAGTTTCAAATAATAATAATAAAATATCAATGGCATATCAAATACAATTTAAATAAAAATTGAATGCCTCTTTTCTATTTGCAGCCTTCTGAGGTAAATATCAACATTGACTTTTTCCACAGGCTAATAAATTTGAAAATAAAATAACAATGAATAAACCAACCATTCAGGACTTTAAACGGCTCAGTTTGCAATACACTGATCTAATCTAATGTGCCCAAGCCAGATACCTGCCATCTTTTCTTGGATGCTAGTTCATTAATGTCGGGGCTCAGGCTTTGAGCTGAAGCACTAACTCTTCCGGGACGCTACAATATACACCCCTGCTACCTCCAAACCCCTTGTAGCGTCCTGGAAGAGTTAGTGCTGCAAAGGGTTCTGGGTATTTGTTCTGTTGTGTTTATGTTGTGTTACTGTGCGGATGTTCTCCCAAAATGTGTTTGTCATTCTTGTTTGGTGTGGATTCACAGTGTGGCGTATATTTCTAACAATGTTAAAGTTTCAGTGTAACCTGAAGATCAAGTATGCGTTGCATTCACTTCTGTGTGCGGGCCAAAGCCGCTCATATTATGTGACTGGGCCGGCACTCGTTGGACTGGACGAAAAGGGGACGTTACAATTCTCGGGAGGGGCACTGAAATTTGGGAGTCTCCCGGGAGGTTCGGCAAGTATGAGAATTAGCGGTGTACCGCGGCACCGTCGCTGTATATAATCGGCGGGCCAGCTCTAGTGTTAATTTGATATCGCCTCTTGGGCCAAGTGAAATTACACGGTGGGCCAAATTTGGCCCGCGGGCCAGAGTTTGACACCCATGCGCTATACTAATTACAGTGTCCCTATAACTGTACTTTAATTGGTCGATTATGTACTTTATATTTATTACAAATCACTTAATAATTCATACAATTCTAACCGTTTCCTTACTTCAAATTATCAGACTCTGTCCAGTCGTGTTTCTGCCCTACAAATTCTGCCTAGCAACAGACGACCACACCAATCATGTGACCATAAAAAGCAGTCCTGTTTTTGCCGCTCATGCCACGGAGTGAATTTTATTTCCATTGTCAAGTTTTATGATAGTTTTTGCCGTGTCTTTTAGCAGAGGCCCCTTTAAATTGATAAACCTCCAGTTGAATCTACAAAACCCAAAACCAGTGAAGTTGGCACGTTGTGTAATTCATAAATAAAAACAGAATACAGTGATTTGCAAATCCTTTATTAACTTATATTCAATTAAAAAGACTACAAAGACAAGATGTATTTTTTTTTATTTTTTTTTTTTTTATAATTTTATTTTAAACAACAAAAAAAAGAAAAAAGATACACTTACCATTAGTGCATCAACCCAAGAAAACCCTCCCTCCCCCATTCCCACTCATCCACACTCATTTACACAAAAGGGGCTGTCTCTTTCTGTTATTAAAAAAAACAAAAACTTCTGGTTCCTACAATATAGAATAATACAGTCTGCAAGGGATACAGTCTTTAGAGCACACATGATTGTGTGTGGTGCTGGTCCACTAACATTTTCATTATTAATTATTATTTTTTATGTAATTGTTTTTATATTGCTTTACTTTCAAACAAAACAAACAAAGGACCTTAACTTCACCAGACCGGGTTGTCAATGAAATCAGATTGTTCAAAAGGGTTCTTAAAACCAGGTCCAGTTCAGATTACGTCCAGATTGGGCTCAGCAACACACACCTTCACCCATGTACACCAAAAACCAGGGAACACAACAGGTTGCATACAATCCACAAACAAAAATACATTTTCAAATTAAGCACCCATGTACAGTCCAGATCACATCCAAGTCGGATTCAGCAACACATACCTTCATTTATGTACACTTAAAATACAACAACAGATTGCATATCATATATGGGCTCTGTACCGAGGATGTCGTTGTGGCTTGTACAGCCCTTTGAGACACTTGTGATTTAGGGCTATATAAATAAACATTGATTGATTGATTGATTGATATATAAACACAATTCCATTTTCAAAATAAGCCTTTGAGGACTTCCCATCTTTTTTTTATGTTTTTTGGCATCATTATCGTTTTCAACCATATAATTTTCTAAAGTTAAAAAATACTGAATAAATGTTTTAAAGAAAGAAATACTAAGTGAATATCTGTTTTTGGCCTTAAAAATAAACCTTTAACCGAGTACTATTATTAAATTGACTAAATCATGACTGTCAATGAACTCTCCTAAAATAACAGAAACCACATCAAGCTTCATAAACAAACCAATCCTTAAACACATTTTTTCAACTTCCACCCAAAACGAAGACACAATATGACAATACCAAAACAAATGCAGGGTGGATTCAGGCTCCTGACAACAAAATCGGCAATCATCTGACTCTGTCATATTCCATATTTTTAAAATTTTTCCCGTGGGTAGGAAGTTATAAATAATTTTAATTTGAAAATAACGATTTTGCACATCGATAGTGGTTTTGTAGATTAATTTGAATATTGCATCCCACGGCAACGGGCAATCAAAAAAGTCCTCCCATTTTCCATATGTGTTGTATGAGGCAGCCTTCAAAGATTTCTTTATTAAATAAAACTTATATATTTTTCTATTTATTTTAGTTCCTTTTTGCCAACTAGAATTTCTTATTAAGGGTTTACAAACTAATAATTTAGTAGTTCCATAATTAATTTGTTTCCATCTCTTCCCAATGACTCCAGTTAGTTGATTAAATGAAAAGCTTGAACAAACATCACCATACATAGTTGTAAATTCATCATATTTCATAATTTTACCATTCTCATTGATAATGTCATTGACAAAAATAATTCCTCTTTCAAGCATATTTTTCCAAAAGAAAGGCTTTCCATCTATTACAATATTAGAGTTCATCCATATTATCTGCTGCAAAATATCATCTCTTTTTTCTGGTACATAAAATTGAAAACACCACCATGAGTGGATTGTTTCCCAGCAGACTCTCTACATAAGAAAAATGGGAGGGGATCACTTGTAAAAAAGGATACAATTTCTTTTGATACAATACATGTTTTTGTCCAACAGGACACTTGTGTACCACTCAGTGTTTAAATACATCTTTGGAACAATTGATGCTTTTAAAGACAGACACATATCTTCAAGATTGAGAAGTTTCAGGCCCCCATATTCATATTCATTGTACAAAACCTTTCTTTTAATCCTTTCTGGTTTGCCGTCCCAGACAAAATCAAAGACCCTCCGCTCATAAATCTTAAAAAAGTTTTGTGATGGAGCTGGTAATGACAAAAACAAATAAATACATTGAGGAATAATTAACGAGTTGACAATATATATTTTACCATACAAGGTTAAGGATTTCCCTTTCCATAATTGCATAATTTTGTCCAGCTTTCTTAGTCGATTATCATAATTTACTGAGCCTAGATCTTCCAGATTCTCTGAGACAACAACACCAAGTATGTTAACTGGTCCATCTGTCCACAAAACAGGCACTTTGCATTCCATTCGAAAGGATGTTCCCTTTAGATTTCCGATCCTTAATATTTTACATTTATCATAATTTAGCTTAAGCCCAGATTGCTGTGAAAATATGTCCAAAAGATCAAGAAGGTTTCGCAAACAATGAGGATTGGGACTTATAAAGAAGCTTGTATCGTCTGCATACATTGTTATTTTACTTTCAATATTATTATTACTGAGCCCTACAATATTTTTATTCAATCTAACTTTAATCGCCAATATTTCCATAGCAATAATAAATAAGTATGGAGACAAAGGGCACCCTTGTTTTAGACCTCTTAATAGAGGTATTGTCCCAGAGATGTATCCATTATTGATAATTCTACAGTTAGTTTTATTATATAGCGACAAGATAAGACAAGATGTTTAATGTTCGAACTGAGAAACTTAATTTTTTTTTGCAAATAATCATTAACTTAGAATTTAATGGCAGCAACACATTGCAAAAAAGTTGGCACAGGGGCATTTTTACCACTGTTTTTACATGGCCATTCCTTTTAACAACACTCAGTAAACGTTTGGGAACTGAGGAGACCAATTTTTGAAGCTTCTCAGGTGGAATTATTTCCCATTCTTGCTTGATGTACAGCTTGAGTTGTTCAACACAACAGTTGTTGTGGTATTTTAGGCTTCATATTGCGCCACACATTTTCAATGGGAGACAGGTCTGGATTACAGGCAGGCCAGTCTAGTACCCGCACTCTTTTACTATGAAGCTACGCTGTTGTAACACATGGCTTGGCATTGTCTTGCTGAAATAAGCAGGGGCGTTCATGATAAGTTACTCATGCCTTGGGTAACTTACACCCCCATACCATTACAGATACTGGCTTTTGAACTTTGTGCCAAAAACAATCCAGATGGTTCTTTTCCTCTTTGTTCCGGAGGACACAACGTCCACAGTTTCCAACAATAATTTGAAATGTGGGCTCGTCAGACCACAGAACATTTTTCCACTTTGCATCAGTTCATCTTAGATGAGCTCGGGCCCAGCGAAGCCGGTGGCGTTTCTGGGTGTTGTTGATAAATGGCTTTCGGTTTGCATAGTAGAGTTTTAACTTGCACTTACTGATGTAGCGAGGAACTGTAGTTACCGACAGTGGTTTTCTGAAGTGTTCCTGAGCCCAGGTGGTGATATTCTTTACACACTGATGTCGGTTTTTGATGCAGTTCCGCCTGAGGGATCAAGGATCACAGGCATTCAATGTTGGTTTTCAGCATTGCTGCTTACATGCATTGATTTCTTCAGATTCTCTGAACTTTTTGATGATATTACGGCCCGTAGATGGTGAAATCCCTAAATTCCTTGCAATAGCTGGTTGAGAAATGTTGTTCTTAAACAAATTGCTCACATATTTGTTCACAAAGTGGTGACCCTCGTCCTATCCTTGTTTGTGAATGACTGAGCATTTCATGGAAGCTGCTTTTATACCCAATCATGGCACCCACCTGTTTCTAATTAGCCTGTTCACATGTGGGATGTTCCAAATACATGTTTGATGAGCGTTCCTCAACTTTCTCAGTCTTTTTTTGCCAATTGTGCCAGCTTTTGTGAAACATGTTGCAGGCATCAAATTCCAAATGAGCTAATATTTGCTAAAAATAACACAGTTTTCCAGTTCGAACCTTAAATATCTTGTCTTTGCAGTCTATTCAATTGAATGTAGGTTGAAAAGGATTTGCAAATCATTGTATTCTGTTTTTATGTACGATTTACACAACGTGCCAACTTCACTGATTTTGGGTTTTGTACAACTTAATCCATAATTCACATGAAAAAGTCATGTTTTATGTCTTCACAGGATGTCCAGGAAATACAGGAAATGTTGAAATGGATGAGACAAGAGTCAAGTATGTATACGACGTAACATTGATAATGCCAAAATATACTGCACGATTAATCTGCATTTATACATGATTAATGCAATAATTTTTGTGATTAATCGCATTAATTAATGAGTTAACTTTAAAAGCCCTAATCATAATACGAAAAAGATTCACAAAAAGTATTTTTAACATGTCTGTTTTATTTTACCATACTTGTTTCAGTGCCAGTACAACTTTTTCTATAATATATGTATTTTTTATTTTAATATCAAAGCTTACTGGCAGTGTTCTGGCTCCGTAATAAAACTTCATTGCATCTAATAATCGATAATTGTGCTGGACTTTTGACAGACGCTGCTTACATGACTCCATCAGTGTGGGAATAATTAGTGCTGTCAAACGATTACATTTCTGAATCAGATTAATCACACTTTTGCATTTTGATAGATCACAAAAAATGACTTGTGCGCAAAATTAAATTTAACTTTAAAAAAGACAACAATATTTTTAAACAAATGCAATTTTATTGTCAAAATGTCATACAGGAACACTTTCTAAATGTTTTACACATCATTTACTAGTTTAAAAAATACCTATTTTATGTACACTGTAAAAAAAAAATGTCAGTACATATTACGGTTAAAAAAATAACTGTCAGCTTAGTCGCTATAATTTTAATGTTAATAAACGTGGTACCGTTTTTTTAATTTACGTAATTGCACTGTAAAAACAAAAACACAACTGGCAGCTTATTTTCCAGATTTTTACTGTAAAAATAACAGTGGTAGCTTTTTTCAGTTTTACTTTGATTAAAAAAGGGGGGAAAAGTCAAATAAAAATTGCTAATGCCAAAATATACTGCATGATTAATCTGCGTTTATACATGATTAATGCGATAGTTTTTGTGATTAATCGCATTAATGAGTTAACTTTAACAGCCCTAATCATAATAGGAAAAAGATTCACAAAAAATATATGTCAGTTTTCATTCAAAATACTATTTTCATTGTCAATACAACATTTTGTACTATATATATTTTCTTTCAATATCAAAACTTATTGGCAGTGTTCTGGCTCCATAATAAAGGGGTCATATAATGATTTTTTTCTAAAAAAAAACAGTGACGTTGGCACGTTGTGTAAATCGTAAATAAAAACAAAGTACAATGATTTTCAAATCCTTCTCAACCTATATTCAATTCAAAATATTTAATGTCCAAACCGAGAAACTTAATTTTTTTTTGGAAATAATCATTAACTTAAAATTTATTGGCAGCAGCACATTGCAAAAAAGTTGGCAGAGGGGCATTTTTACCACTGTGTTACATGGCCTTTCCTTTTAACAACAGTCAGTAAACGTTTGGGAACTGAAGAGACCAATTTTGGGGGGAATTTTGGGTGGAATTCTTTCCCATTCTTGCTTGATATACAGCTTAAGTTGTTCAACAGTCCGGGGTCACGTACAAATGTAGCGACGAACTGTAGTTACTGACAGTGGTTTTCTGAAGTGTTCTTGAGCCCATGTGGTGATATCCTTTACACACTGATGTCACTTTTTGATGCAGTACCGCCTGAGGGATCGAAGGTCCGTAATATCATCGCTTACATGCAGTGATTTCTCCAGATTCTCTGAACCTTTTGATGATATTACGGACCACAGATGGTGAAATACCCCAATTCCTTGCAATAGCTCATTGAGAAATGTTGTTCTTAAACTGTTGGACAATTTGCTCACGCAATTGTTCACAAAGTGGTGACCCTCACCCCATCCTTGTTTGTGAATGACTGAGCATTTCATGGAAGCTACTTTTATACCCAATCATGGCACCCACCTGTTCCTAGTTAGCCTGTTTACCTGTGGGATGTTCCAAATAAGTGTTTGATGAGCATTCCTCAACTTTCTCAGTCTTTTTTGCTACTTGTGCCAGCTTTTTTGAAACATGTTGCATGCATCAAATGAGCTAATATTTGCAAAAAATAACAGTTTTCCAGTTCGAACGTTAAGTATCTTGTCTTTGCAGTCTATTCAATGGAATATAGGTTGAAAAGAATTTGCAAATCATTGTATTCTGTTTTTATTTACGATTTACACAACGTGCCAACTTCAACGGATTTGGGTTTTGTACATTCAAAACACTTCATTGTGGTCTACATAACATATAATGGTGTTTCTTTGGTGAAAAAATGTATATAGATTTTGTTTTATAGACCCATTTTCAAACCAAGGTTTTTCCCCCTTTTAATACAGTGCGTTTTGAGAGGCGAAGTTTTTAGATGCAAATGAACCCCTCCTCACCACGCCCCCTCACGCCCAGTAAGCCTTCGCATAACCATGTTTTGTCATTTTTAGCTTTCTTGCTTTTCTTGTTCACTATGGACATCGGTGACCGGCACCAGCCAACTGTTTTGAGTGACTTTCACCACAACACAACATCCCAGATGATGTAGCAAGACATATTGTAAATTGTTGCCAGGACTCAGGAAGGAGGTCATGCGGGCAGACGAAAGTGACTAATGAAGCTTTGCTACAGTACAAGTCTGGAACTATACGCTGACTAAAGTTAAACTTCTTCCAAGTCTGTAACTTTCTAATGCTAGGTCCTGGACGTACACATGCGTATTTTGACAAAATATCAAAATACACATGTACCGGTATATCTTGTAAACAACGCCGCTGCACGGCTGCTTCAAGTTGTGAACCCAAACCGCGAACCTAATAACGGATTATATAACTTACGCATCCTCTGCCAAACACAATAGGCACTGATCCAATTAAAAGTAGTTTTTAGGAAAATCATTCTTTATTTTGCCGAGGACGGTGACGCTGTTGTTTTACATTATAGAGCTAAGCTAGCTACACAGCAAACCGAGCTAACATCGAAAGTATCTTTAACACATTTCTAACCTACTGTTATTCCTTACCGTTTCATTGTCTCCTTCGTTGCCATTAATAGTTGTCACCGAGCCAAGTAGTTTTTTGGAAAATCCCTCATTTTGTAAAGGTCTGTGATTGAAGCAATGCTTTTCTTTGCACACACTCAGGGCGACCTCTTATAGGGGAATTTGGCCTATCGTTCACTATCATTATGAAGGACATGATGACGGATGTGTTTTTTTAATGCGTTCTAAATATTAAATAAATGCGATCAAAAGTCTGCTTACAATGGAGCCAATGGGAGCTGCTCTATTCTGCCTATAAAGCCCTTAAAAACATCCAAACACCTCCATTAAGGTTTTATATACATGATGTAAGTATATACAGTATGTAATGTAGTAACAGGCATATTTATAATGACATTTAATATTTACGTATTTTGATCATTTTAAACATTAACAATGCATTCATTTAAAAAAATCATTACACACGTTTGCTTTTTTTTTTTAACAACATCCCTGATTATTACTCGCTGCAGAATTCATGAGAGCCAACAGACATAATAAAACATCACTTACTGTACAAGGTCTGCTGTCATTGGGATGCCGACTGCTAGGATGTTCACCTTATGTGGGCTCTGTACCGAGGATGTCTTTGTGGCTTGTGCAGCCCTTTGAGACACTTGTGATTTAAGGCTATATAAATAAACATTGATTGATTGATTGATTGATATATTCCCATTTAGGTGAAGAATGACTCATAATCCTCTTTTGAATGAATTAATGATCTTTATTGTCATTGTGCATGTACAGGTACAGGTCCAACGAAATTTAAATTGCTTCCCTGAGGTGCTTTGCATTTTTTTAAAAAGAAGAAACCACACAATATACAAAAACAACACAATATACACAATATGCAATATACAATGTGGCCTAAGACCACTCTAGGAGGCAATGTAAAAGAAAACGAGACAGTAAAAAGTATAAAGTGACTAGAGAGGAGTAATGCTAAATCCCAGTGTGCTAAAGGGGTGGGAGTCAGCATTTCCTACCTCCTATGCCAGGGGTCGGCAACCCAAAATGTTGAAAGAGCCATATTGGACCAAAAATACAAAAACAAATCTGTCTGGAGCCGCAAAAAATTAAAAGCCATATTACATGTGTCATGAGATATAAATGTAATTAAGAGGACTTAAAGGAAACTAAATGACCTCAAATATAGCTACAAATGAGGCATAATGATGCAATATGTACACATCGCTAGCCTAAATAGCATGTTAGCATCGATTAGCTTGCAGTCATGCAGTGACCAAATATGTCTGATTAGCACTCCACACAAGTCAATAACATCAACAAAACTCACCTTTGTGCACTCATGCACAACGTTAAAAGTGTGGTGGACAAAATGAGACAGAAAAAGTGGCATAAAACACGTCCTAGAAAGTTGGAGAAAGTTATACATGTAAACAAACTATACGGTGAGTTCAAGGACCGCCAAAATAAGTAGGACAAAACGGCGCTCGCCAAATACTCGAATCAGTGAAGCATGTTTAATATAAACAGTGTGATTTATAACAATTAGCGAGGTTTGTGTCATGTTTGTCCTCCTACAGAAAACATTCTAAAACAAAAAAATAGATTTTTTTCCCCTCATCTTTTTCCATTCTTCATACATTTTTGAAAAATTTCCAGAGAGCCACTAGGGCGGCGATAAAGAGCCGCATGCGGCTCTAGAGCCGCGGGTTGCCGACCCCCGTCCTATGCTGTGCAGGCTTTTTATTGTGGATTAATTGTGTGAATAAATATGATAAATATTGTCCAATTGGCATGTAATCGCTGATTGCACAGTCCCGGATCGTGATTGACCGGTGGCTTCCTCATGTTGCACGTGAGGGAGTTTTTGTTTTTTGTTTTTTTTTACAATTTAGCTGCGTTTAGTGCAGTTATGGCCCGGGGGTAGAAACTGTTCCTGAGTCTATTTGTGCGGGTTCGCATGGTTCTGAAACGTCTGCCGGAAGGCAGCCGATCGAAGTGGCTGTTGCCGGGGTGGGATGGGTCCTTGAGTATGTTGGCTGCCTTCTTCAGGCAGCGGGAGTTATACAGTTCTTCCAGGGAGGGGAGGGGGCACCCGATGATTTTTTGGGCCGAGTTGACGACCCTCTGGAGAGCTTTCCTCTCTGCTGCTATGCAGCTGCAGAACCATACGCAGATGCAGTATGTGAGGATGCTCTCCACAGAACAGCGGTAGAAGGACACCAGCAGATCCTGTCTCAGGTGGAGATTCCTGAGTACTCTCAAGAAGTAGAGCCTCTGCTGTGCCCTCTTGACGATGGCCGTGGTGTTGGTCCTCCAGGACAGGTCCTCATCCAGGTGAACTCCCAGGAAGCGTAGGGATGAGACTCTTTCCACACATCCCCCGTTGATGTACAGGGGCTGTATGGTAGTTTTTCTCCTCCTGCTGTCCAAGATCACTTCCTGGGTCTTGAGCTGGTTCAGCTTTCAAGTCGTTCGTGCCATTTCCAGGTCTAACTTGGGTGTCAAAGTTTACCAACTTGTCGGAATACGTCCTCAGTCTTCTAATATCCCGGTGAGAGGCATGATTTATTATCTAGAATCAAGTTTGTCGAGCAAGGAAACGAGGAAACAGCTGATCAGTCGATCATGTCAACATTAGCACAGAAGCTTTTGATTACGGCGCCGCTATGAATAGTTTGTCTGCGTTAGCACTTATTAACAATATCACTAATGCTTGGTTAATATTCGAATCACAAAATGTAAATGGAGTATTGTTGGCGGTTTTTAGATGTTTTTTATTGGGTTTTATGGGCGGAATGGAAGACCTCCCATTGGCGCCGCTGTAAGCAGACTTTTATTTACGAGTTAGAATGCGTAAAAAAAAAATAGATACATCTTCGTAATAATTGTGAACGATAGTCAAAATTCCCCAAAAAGTGCAGTTCCCCTTTAAAAGGCACATTGCCTACAAACAAAAAAGTTTTCCAGGATGTCTTACTTCTTCAGATTAGACCGGAGGTTTGAATACTGCCCTGACTTGTGTAATACAAACAATAACACAGCGTTTTCTGTCTTTGCGTCGTACCTTGGTCGTACCTCGTTTTTACTACAAATGCTTGAAGGATAAATAAAATGGCGGATTCACACAGACCTTTGGGTAAGCCTTTACCATATACAGAGACATCCACGGACGTCACACGTCAGAAAAACGTCACAGGACTGACCAATTTCAAACGGACTGTTTGGAGGAAGTAGGGACGAAGGCCAGATTGGCGTGAAACTATCTCTGCAATGCCTCCACGGTTTGATTTAACATTTTTAGGACTTATGCAGATCCCAAATACACATAAGCAGGTACCATTTGGTTAGAAAAGTTGGTTTTGCATACTAAACTATATTGCATTTAATAATCAATAACTGTGCTGGACTTTTGACAGAGGCTGCTCACAAGACCCCATCAGTGTTTGGACTCGATATTAAGCAGGAAATAAGGTTTAAAAAAGTTAATAATAAGGTATAAATACCTCAGGAAATGATCATTCAAGTGTAGTTTATTTTCCTTCCAGGTCATTCAATCAGAGAGCCATGAATATAAGGCAAGCGCTTCATCTCTACAATGTTCTAATGAAACGGCGAAGTCGATGTCTAGGGTACTATGTTTCCGAGTTCAGATCCATCTCACAACTCCTGGACAAAGATGAGAAGAAGGTGAAAAATATGGGCATTGCCGGAGGCACCACGGGGGCAGTTGGTGGAGTAGCTGCATTGGTGGGCATCGCCTTAGCGCCCGTGACCATGGGAGTCTCGCTGATCGCAACGGCTGTCGGCGTCGGAATGGTGGGGGCGGCCGGTGGCATGGGCGTCCATGCCGCTACACCCAACAAGGAGATTAACGATCAAGAAAAAATTGAGAAGCTGGCCTGCGATTATGCGATGAGCGTCGCCGATATCGAACGCTGCCTGGGTTTGATCCTTTCTGAAGTGAACGAGCTGCAAAGGCA
Source organism: Entelurus aequoreus (assembly GCF_033978785.1). Classification (NCBI taxonomy): domain Eukaryota; kingdom Metazoa; phylum Chordata; class Actinopteri; order Syngnathiformes; family Syngnathidae; genus Entelurus; species Entelurus aequoreus. The sequence goes on along the minus strand of NC_084755.1, from coordinate 20,468,029 downwards.
CGACCTGGGGAGGTTGGAGCACGCCGGAGGAGTGCTGCCTGCCGCACTGACGCTGGCCCACAGGTCACAGGCGGTGAGGAATAACATCCACAACGGGAGACTTTCTTCTTACGCAAGTACAACGCCTTCTGAGAGGCTGCTGCAGGCCTTTGCTGCAGAAATGGACCAGTATTATAAAGACAAGGGCGGACATAAAAAGCTGAGGAAGTCCAACAAGAGCAGACTTTCTGGCAGAGTTCAACTGCTGGCTCGAAATCTGCAGGAGGAGCTGGATTATCTCAATGATATGTGGAAATGCTTCAATCAATCAATGAATCAAAGTTGATTTATATAGCCCTAAATCACAAGTGTCTCAAAGGGCTGCACTCAGATCCCACATCAGGGCAAGAAAAACTCAACCCAGTGGGATACAATGAGAAACCTTGGAGGGGACCGCAGATGTGGGGACACACCTTCTCATTCAATGTGTTTTCTTTATTTTCATGACTATTTACATTGTAGATGTCACTGAAAGCATCAAAACTATGAATGAACACATGTGGAGTTATGTACTTAACAAAAAAAGGGGAAATAACTGAAAACATGTTTTATATTCTAGTTTCTTCAAAATAGCCACCGTTTGCTCTGATTACCTTTTCGCACACTCTTGGCATTCTCTCAATGAGCTTCAAGAGGTAGTCACCTGAAATGGTTTTCACTTCACAGGTGTCATAGTTTTGATGCCTTCAGTAACAATCTGCAATGTAAATACTCACGAAAGTAAAGAAAACGCATTGAAATGAGAAGGTTTGTCCAAACTTTTGGCCTGTACTGTATATCTGTTTAATTGTATCCCAGCAACACAAGAAATTAAAACAACGTTGAGAACTTGTTGAATTTGGTCCTGACGTTGAGCAAATCAAACAAAACGTTGAAACAACATACTTTTTGACGGCGTTGAATCAATGTTGATCCTCAGTGCTGAGCTCTGTAGAACTTGCACCTGGCTCGCTGACAAGCTATCCATACACTTGGGTAAAACGGAATCCATCCTGTTTGGATCCCACATCAACCTTAAGAAAGTCAATGACTTCACTATAAAAGTGGGTGACATTGTTATCACCAGGAAAGATGAGGTCATCTACCTAGGTTCCATTCTAGAGGCTAACCTTTCCTGTGATAAAATGGCAACCAAGGTAATCAAAAAGGTTAACCAACGAACGAGATTTCTCTACAGAATCTCCTCTCTGGTCAACAAAAGCACCATGAGGATTCTGGCGGGAACTCTCGTTCAACCCTTTTTTGATTACACATGCACCTCCTGGTACCCTAGCACCTCCAAAACCCTCAAATCTAAACTCCAAACATCCCAGAACAAGCTAGTCCTGTTACTTCTAGACCTCCACCCCAGATCCCACCTCACTCCTACCCACTTCTCCAAAGTGGGCTGGCTCAAGGTGGAGGACAGAGTTAAACAACTTGCACTGAGCATAGTCTATACAATCCACTACACTTCCCTGATACCGAAGTACATGTCAAACTACTTCCTTAACGTAAATGACCGCCATAACCACAACACCAGGGGGAGCTCCACTAACCACATTAAACCCAGATTCCGAACTAACAAAGGTCTTAAAGGCCTACTGAAATTATTTTTTTTATTTAAACGGGAATAGCAGATCCATTCCGTGTCATACTTGATCATTTCGCGATATTGCCATATTTTTGCTGAAAGGATTTAATAGAGAAAATTGACGATAAAGTTCGCAACTTTTGCTCGCTGATAAAAAAAAAGCCTTGCCTGTACCGGAAGTAGCGTGACGTCACAGGAGCTAGTATTCCTCACAATTCCCCATTGTTTACAATGGAGTGAGAGAGATTCGGACCGAGAAAGTGATGATTACCCCATTAATTTGAGCGAGGATGAAAGATTCGTAGATGAGGAACGTTACGTGAAGGACTTGAGAGGCAGTGATGGACGTATCTTTTTTCGCTCTGACCGTAACTTAGGTACAAGCTGGCTCATTGGATTCCACACTCTCCTTTTTTTATTGTGGATCACGGATTTGTATGTTAAACCACCTCGGATACTATATCCTCTTGAAAATGAGAGTCGAGAACGCAAAATGGACATTCAGTGCCTTTTATCTCCACGACAATACATCGGCGAAATGCTTTAGCTACGAGCTAACGTGATAGCATCGTGCTTTAACTGCATATAGAAACAAAAAAATAAACCTCTGACTGGAAGGATATATAGAAAATCAACAATACTATTAAACCGTGGACATGTAAATACACGGTTAATGCTTTCCAGGCTGGCGAAGGTTAACAATGCTGTGCTAACGACGCCATTGAAGCTAACTTAGCAACTTAGCAACGGGACCTCACAGAGCTATGCTAAAAACATTAGCTCTCCACCTACGCCAGCCAGCCCTCATCTACTCATCAACACCCGTGCTCACCTGCGTTCCAGCGATCGGCAGAGGGACGAAGGACTTCACCCGATGCGTTTGGCGGCCCGGAGACGTAGGAAGTCAAGGTGAGGTCGGCGGCTAGCGCGGCTAGCGCGGCTAGCGCTCCAACAAAGTCCTCCTGGTTGTGTTGCTGTAGTCCGCTGCTAATACACCGATCCCACCTACAACTGTCTTCTTTGCAGCCTTCATTGTTCATTAAACAAATTGCAAAAGATGTCCAAAATACTGTGGAATTATGAAATGAAAACAGAGCTTTTTGTATAGGATTCTACGGGTACCATAACTTCCGTTACTCTGACTTCGTCACGCGCATACGTCATCATACCGCGACGTTTCAGCCGGATATTTCCCGGGAAGTTTTAAAAGTCACTTTATAAGTTAACCCGGCCGTATTGGCATGTGTTGCAATGTTAAGATTTCATCATTGATGTATAAACTATCAGACTGCGTGGTCGGTAGTAGTAGGTTTCAGTAGGCCTTTAACTCATTCTCTTTCTATGCCACATCAATGTGGAATGCGCTCCCAACAGGTATAAAAGAAAGGGCATCTCTATCCTCCTTCAAAACCGCAATAAAAGTTCACCTCCAGGCAGCTACAACCCTAAACTAACACCCTCCCCGGATTGCTAATAATCAAATGTAAACAATCAAATGCAGATACTTTTTCTTATGCCTTCTGATCTCTCTCTCTCTCTCTCTCTCTCTCTCTCTCTCTCTCTCTCTCTCTCTCTCTCTCTCTATGTCCACTACTTGCTGTCCATATCCTACCCCCCCCCCTCCTCCACACCCCTGATTGTAAAAAATGTAAATAATTCAATGTGATTATCTTGTGTGATGACTGTATTATGATGATAGTATATATCTGATAGTATATATCTGTATCATGAATCAATTTAAGTGGACCCCGACTTAAACAAGTTGAAAAACTTATTCGGGTGTTACCATTTAGTGGTCAATTGTACGGAATATGTACTTCACTGTGCAACCTACTAATAAAAGTCTCAATCAATCAAAACATGAATTCCATCCATCACTTTACTGAGCAAAACTCTTTATTGTCGGCCATAAACACATCACCAAAACATTAGTAAAACAAATTATATCTAGCCAAAGTGGTCATTTTCTGCAGTACAAACCAGACCAAAAGCAACTTGGTTATATCAACAGCAGCCGCTCGCTCTTTCTCACTTGCGCCAACACATGCACATATGGCACTTAGCCAGTGATGCGTTTACAGCCACACAAAAAATCGGACAACTCCAACACCACACATAAAGTGTCATTCCAGGTCGTTACACTATGATTTACCAATCAAATGTGTGCTTATTCTAGTGTCATTTATTAGGAATCTTAATTTATAAATATTAATCATGAAATGGTGTTAGTATATTAAATAAATACTAATAAAAATATATTTTTTGCAAACAGGAAGTTGCAGGAATGTACACATGATCCCCTGCTTACATCTCATTGTGCAACATGTGAATGTTTTAATGGGAACTAAATGCAATGTCTGAAAGGGGTACAAATTATTTCCAAAGCAGGACCTCCACCCAGACAAACAATACAAGTACACAGTTCATGAAAAACAATATTTTTTGTTATTGTCATTGTAAGTGGGCCTAAACACTTATATTAGAAATGTAAATGACTGCTGTCATTTGATTATAATAATAAGAGAATGTTGTCTGTCTATCTGTGTTGGCCCTGCGATGAGGTGGGGACTTGTCCAGGGTGTACCCCGGCATCCGCCCAAATGCAGCTGAGATAGGCTCCAGCGTCTCCGAAAGGGACAAGCGGTAGAAAATGGATGGATGGATGGAGATGTAACTTGTTATTTAGTCAGGTTTGGGACAGGTGTGCTGCTGGTGTAGCCACAGTGTGCACGTCTGATGTTGCTCACATGGGCTCCACTGAATGCTCAGGGACTTTTTGCGTTTGCTCACACATGAACAATTAGAGGGAACATTGATTGACAGAGTGTGTACCTTCAGTGCTGAATGATGAGCAGAGGCAGAGTTCATCCTTAAATGGTGGTGGTGGAGGTGAAGTGGCATTGGAGTCTCTGTCTCTCTTTACTAGCTACGTCGAAGCATGTTGCTTATGTAGCTTGTTTCAGCAGATTTGAATTACTGTTTTGGGCAATAGATGGGATATCTTTGATCCAAAGCACAATTTGCATTTAACTAAAATGTTATTTTCTTTGTGCTCGACAAAAGAAAAGTAGTGAAAATATCTCCATGTTAACAAACTCGACTTCTGGCTCCGCCATGATCAGACCACGCCCCCCCCTCCACACTCACACCCAGACACACACACAGAGCGCAGGTCTCTCTTCTCCGGTTTGTGACACAAGAAGTGAAGTGAATTACATTTATATAGCGCTTTTTCTCAAGTGACTCAAAGCGCTTTACATTGTGAAACCCAATATCTAAGTTACATTTAAACCAGTGTGGGTGGCACTGGGAGCAGGTGGGTAAAGTGTCTTTCCCAAAGACACAACGGCAGTGACTAGGATGGCGGAAGCGGGGATCGAACCTGCAACCCTCAAGTTGCTGGCACGGCCGCTCTACCAATTGAGCTATACCGCCCCAAGAAGAATCAGAACGATGCAGCTCTCCGATAAAACACACTTTATACTACATAAAAAGTAACGTAAAATAACGCAGTAACGCATCATGTAGTAACGGTAACTGAGTTACTGAATATAAAAAATAACGCGTTAGATTACTAGTTACCGCCGAAACTAACGGCGTTACAGTAACCAACACTGATTATAATATAGCTGAGATAGGCTCCAGCGACCCCCCGCGACCCCAAAAGGGACAAGCGGTAGAAAATGGATGGATGGATTATGTAAACATTATCATTTAAGGGAAGAATGTAATACAAAATATCAATACAAAGTGTCAAGACAGAGTTTTTTTATTTTATTTTATTATTTTTAATTTTTTTTCATAAAGAAATACAATCATGTGTGCTTACGGACTGTATCCCTGCAGACTGTATTGATCTATATTGATATATAATTTATATATTGTGTTTTTTATGTTGATTTAATAAAATAAAAAAATGTTGTGGTGGTTGGGGACCACTGACTTATAGCATATAAAAATATTCTATTACTGTTAAGTAAATTATGAATAATAAAACACGCCAAAACATGTGCCCTTTTTCATAGCTACACGTATGACAAAAAAAACGCGTGAAAATCAGTGGTATTCAGTGAGGTAAGATTAATTAAATGTGCTGACAGTTCATTGCTCCTGCCAAATGAATTACACTGAGTGGAGCGGATCACCACTCCAAGATGGCGGCCCCGTGTCTTGTCAGCGCCAGAAGGCAGTAGCGGTCGATGCTGCGTCCCCTTATAAGATGTCTATGTGTGTGATGACAAATTGAACCGGAAGCAGTATTTTAACTTTTCTTTGTGTTTAGCTTGTTTTTAGCATAACGCTAACCTCTTTGTTCAGCAGGAGTCCTCTTGGTCAGTGTACCTTCCGTTTATTCGATTTCCAATTCTTAAATGCAAAAAAACAACAAAAAAACATGCTAATCACAAAGGAAAAGCTAAAATACTGCTTCCGGTTCATTTTGTCGTCACACAAATAACCACGCATTTTGCATTTTGAATGAACATATATTCGATTATTGTGTTTATCTGGGAAAAAATCCATAAAAGGAAAACAGCACAAAAATCTAATTTTATGGCAATGTTTTAATGAAAATCAACCCTTTTTTGTTTGTTTTAAAATCTGCCATATATATAAAAAAACGGCCCTAATTTTATTTTTTGATTTGCGTTTCAGAATTTGAAATAGAATGAATGGAAGGTACACGGACCGAATAACAATCTGTTTTCCATTTTTGTTGTTTTATTATCAAACCAAAAAACGGGGAAAGTTGATTTTTAAGTTAAATTATAAAGCGGTAAAAAATGGATGGATGGGTTATTTTTCTATTCCAAACGAAAAGCAGATGGCCGCGACGTACACGGACACCCAGTATGTAGTATTTATTTCACAGTCACACTGGGCTAAAAAGTTACATAATTGATTTCAACGCGTTTCGAATTGTATCGTTCTAAAAAAACAAAACAATTATTCCTGAATCGTATCGCAACCACAAATTTGGAATCGAATTGTTGTTAAAACGAATCGTTACACCCCTAATTTTTAGATACTTGTGTGCAGGGACGTGCACATGATTATAGAGGGGCAGGGGCTCAAAGTCAGAAAAGGGCAGGAATTTTTTTTTTGGTCCTTTACACAATATGGAAATTAATGTAAAATTAAATTTGCTAATAGGAAGCTAACTACTTAGCTGTGTGTCCTTTGTAGGTAAAAGTGATTGCCATTTCTTTTGTGTCAACAAATTATGGTCATAATGAGTTCATTCACATTATCATAGGCTTGGAAGACATGAAAAGCAACAAAACACTAGTTTATTATTAGGCTATTTTTTGTTAAAGATAAGCACTTTAATATTGAACATTGAACAGTGCAACATGAACTTTGAAAAAAGATACAAAAATAAATACCCAAATGGAAAAAACTTAAATGTGAAAATCTGTCCTTCCCTTAACTTGATGAAAATACCATCAAGTTGTAACTTATAGTCTATCTCACTTAATGCTCAGACTAAACAACTGAAACCCAATACAGGGCCAAAAATATGGACCAGGGGCCAGTAGAGGGCTGTATCCTTTCTTTTTTTGGCATTGGGCTGCAGGCATAATCAACATGAATCAAGTTTAAATACAGATGGCAATATTCCTAACAGATAACCTACATCTTATATCCCCAGAATGCTGAAATTATTATTATTATTAATAATAATAATAATCCATCCATCCATCCATTTTCTACCGCTTATTCCCTTTGGGGTCGCGGGGGGCGCTGGAGCCTATCTCAGCTACAATCGGGCGGAAGGCGGGGTACACCCTGGACAAGTCGCTACCTCATCGCAGGGCCAACACAGATAGACAGACAACATTCACACTCACATTCAAACACTAGGGCCAATTTAGTGTTGCCAATCAACCTATCCTCAGGTGCATGTCTTTGGAGGTGGGAGGAAGCCGGAGTACCCGGAGAGAACCCACGCAGTCACGGGGAGAACATGCAAAGTCCACACAGAAAGATCCCGAGCCCGGGATTGAACCCCAGACTACTCAGCACCTTCGTATTGTGAGGCAGACGCACTAACCCCTTTTCCACCGTGCTGTCCTAATAATAATAATAATAATAATAATTGTTATTATTATTATTATTATCATTATCATTGTTCTTCTTATTATTATTGTTATTATTATCATTATTATTATTATTATTTTGTTAACCCACACAGTAATAGCAAAGTCACAATAACCTTATATCTAAAACTCTACTGTGAGAGAAATGTGATCCGCCGTAAACGTGCATTTTATTTTGAAAATTAACCCGGTGTTTTATTTTGTACATTACTTCCTGTCCCGCACGATCCGCTCTGCTCTGTGCGGACTTGATGTGCCGTGCTCAATTGATGCGCCGTGCTCCGACGTCCGGCAAAAACAGAAGCTGACACATTGACTAATAGAATAATACAGCGTTTTTCTGAAATATTACCCATATTAGATGCTGAATAAGTGGACGGCGACTAGACCATAACTCACAGGTTCAAGTTGCTCCACTGTCACGTCTGAGTAACCCTGGCTGCAGCCCGCAGATCGAGGAGGGGCTAAACGTTTAAAGGAAGCGGCAGGCTCAAACAACCCGGTATTACAAGAAAACGTGGAGTTTTTGTACTGCTGTTTTTTGTTTGTTTGTTTTTTTTACATCCCTGACAGGAATTTATTAATGTTGTTTAAAGAAAAAACACACACACACAGGCAGAGGGCACTTTTTAAGACGAGGCAAAAAAGGGCAGGGGCTCAGGCACCCATAGGGCCCTATGTGTGCACGTGCCTGCTTGTGTGTTTGACAAGTTAATATAGATAGTGGAGTTTTAGTAAACATCAGGTAGTGATATTGTTTTGAAATAACACATATGTGTTTTGTGTAATTGCTCTCTCTGGCGAGCTCGCGATTATTTCAACATGTCATGGAAGAAAGATATCCTCTTACAGTGTTGGCGCTAGGAATTTTCAAAATGGGGTCCCAGGGACCCCAACAAGTCATAAAAATGGGGTCTCACTTTTTTGTAAAGTGATGTAGTGAGCCAAGTAAAATTAGGTAGCAGAATACATGAAATGATGTGGCAGGCTACCTGAAATTATGTGACAGGCCATGTAAAATGAAGTGGCAGGCCACATAAAATTATGTTGTGGGCCACAGAAATAACATGGTGGGCCAAGTAAAATTATGTGTCAGAACATATTAAATGATGTGGCAGGCCACATAATATGATGTGACAGGCCCCCTAAAATGATGTGGCAGGCCATTTAGAATCATGTGGCAGGCCACGTAAAATGATGTAGTGGGCCAAGCAAAATTAAGTGGCAGACCACATAATGGCACATGGCGGGCCAGATCTGGCCCGGGCCTTGCGTTTGACACGTATTCTAAAATCCATAAGTGACCCTGAGCTGTGGTATGCCTTTAAGTCAGAATAAATATAAAATAGAGTGTACAAATGTTATATTTTGGCATGGCAAGAAATGATCAAAGACACTTCCGCTTGCTTACAGGACGTTGCTTTTTGTGTTGTCCATTGTGTGTTTGTTGTGCTTTCATTTTGCTTGCAACTTAAAGCAAAACGAATAACCGAGAGACAGATCTTAAGCGCTCTTAAGTTAAGGTACCACTGTATTTAAGTATTAGCCGCAAATGTGCCGCGACTTTGAGACCCTGCTAGAGATGCTAAAAAAGAAACAAACAACAGAGGAAAAATGCCAAGTCGCAAATTTGTTGAAAACTCAAATAGTTCAACAAGCCGACATCCATCCATTTTCTACCGCTTGTCCCTTTTGGGGGGGGGGGGGGGTGCTAGAGCCTATCTCAGCTGCATTCGGGTGGAAGGCGGGGTACACCCTGGATAAGTCACCACCTCATCACAGGGCCAACACAGATAGACAGACAACATTCACACTCACATTCACAAGCCAACAGACTTTGATGAAATTAAGTGAAAAAATGTTTTAATTTTAAAAATAAAGTTAAAGTTAAAGTACCAATGATTGTCACAAACACACTATGTGTAATGAATACTTAAAATAAAATAAAAGTTTAAATTATATTAAAGTGTAACCTGGCTGTGCTCAGATTTGAGATAATATACAAGAGAAACCCATATAGGAAATGACTTAGTGTGGATTTTAACTAAATTGCTTAATACTTATGTATAGCTGGTAAGAGTAACATATATGTAAAAAAAAATTACTTAAAAGTTTACATTTTTCATGGTAGCAATAACTAGCCCAGTAATTAAGTCTCATTTTAGGAAGCGGGGAGAGGCAACATATGCTAATGTACATGTATTTTTAAAATTGTATTAATCAAGAATGCAATCATATCAATGTGCAGGACACTTTTCTCATTAAAAAAATATGTATTTTCCTGACAATATTATCTTGCATTTATATATTTTATTAATTGGGGATTCGTATGGTCCATAAGGAAAAACGCTCCCTATCTTGACTCATTTTCAAATATTGTGCAAGTGAATTGAATGCCATTAAAACCCTCTCTCCTGATTCTTCTTTTTCACCGGGATGGTATATTTTTTTAACATTTGAATACTTATTATACACTGACTTATTTATTTTAAGATGTTTATAAACTTTCGTGAAATGCAGACCCAGGCGGAGTAATCGTCAACGTTGCGGAAGGATACAGCAAGCCGCAGCACAAACTATAAAGATCACAGCTCGTTGCCATGAGCCGTTTTATTTCTACTTCGGACCGAGACAACAGCAGCATTCCGGGACTACTGTCTGTTTTTGCCGAAATGGCAGCGTAAACGTGTGCAGCGCCCAGCAGCCTCCAACAAACAGTGCATCCAACCAGTGCACTGAGTCACTTCTAATTCAGCAAACATGTCGTAAGTATTCCTTTAAATATTTGGGCTTTCTACGTTAACGTGTGTTGGGGCCTAGCACGGCGCCACATGCCACGCTGTCTCCTTATTCGATATTAAACATTCACATTTTTGTATTGTAGCTACGATATAGTAGATTAATGAATACACAATGTAATTATAGTCGTAGGTTTTGTCAAACTAAGGATTAACTGTGGCTGATTCAACGCTTGAGATTTCCTAAGCAATTGTGCGATTAAATGTATCCCAAATAGTCCAGCTCTTTAACTCACCATTGCTAAATAAAGCTGATTTTGTTAATATCCCCAACAAATTCGAGTTACGACTGTTGGGACTGCTTTCAAATTGCTATGACTTTTATTTCACAAATGCCAACGTGGCCGTTAAAGCTAATCAGTTTTACTGGTGTTAAAATGGCGGCGTGGCCTTCATTGGGGGATGGGAACTCTTTGACCTATTATTTGAGGCAGAATGACGTCACGGCAAACCACGTGACATGCAGCGCCTTATTTGTCAGAGAGGGGGTAGTGTTGAGCCACTATTCTCGGCACCAGCCCTGTTGTAAAGATGATGAAAGCCAATATAGAGCACAAAGAGTATCTTGTATAGTTATTAACAAGAACAGCAAAAGTTATATTTTATTTTAATGATTAAAATGTCTCCATATTTATTCCCAGGTCCCACGTGGAAACCCTCAGCACTGCTGCACGCGACAGCATCAAAGACTTCGGCGGCCTCCGAGCATTATTTCGCACTCCGTTCGTGACCAATAACAGCCACTATGACCACGACGACGACAAGCTCACAGTTTGGCCTGGAAGACATGGAGGTCCTTCTATGGGAGCCTTCCTCTCCCATGGCTGACTCTATGGGCTTCGAGGTGTCTCACTCTGACCACTGCAAAGGAGGACCAACCTCAGTGGATGGAATGGCAGCACCAGTGTCACCTTTTAACCTATCATCTCAGTCTTCTCCAACTTTCTATTCCCCCCCACACTCGCCGCCAGTGATCTTCCAGGGGAAATCTGGGATTTCATCTGAGCCGCTCCCCTTTCCCTTGTTGGATAACTCGGGTCAGTTGAGAGATGCTGCGATGGACGGCAAAGGTAATGACATGATTATGACGGCGTATTCTTTGAATCTACATTTGGAACCTTCATAATGTGCTTGTTTTGATCCTCAGATGACATGTTTGGGGACCTGGACTGGATGGCCGAAAGGATGGATCTGAGTGACCTCGACCTGGATTCTCTGATAGGCCCCTGCATCCCAGATAAAGATTCTCCAAGTGATCCCGATGAGTTCATGGCCTCCCTCGAGCTCGATTCGCTCCCAATCCAAACCCTTTCGAGCATCGCCACTGCCTCCGCACCTGATGTTCCCTACCCCCAGGCTGCTGGTTCCGATCCCTCTGAGGTTTGTGGTGTTCCTTCCCCTGTCCAGTCTATCCCAGAGCCCCAAGAGGACTCGGAAATTAAATCCGAGCCGACCTCTTGTGACTCCCCACGCTCTACATCCCCCTCCATCGCCGCTTCCCCTGCCTACACCCTGGACCTTGGCAGTGAAGTGGATGTCCCCACGAGTGAGGTGGGTCCGGTAGCTGTGGCGCCTCCGGTCCAGAGGGTTGTTCTTTCCCTTTCACCAACCAGGATCGTCCTATTGCTGGCTCCTCAAAACAACGCAGGGCTCCTTGCCGCTGCACCCACCGTCACTCCTCATTCCCCTTCTGCGTGGTCCTCCAGAAGCAGACCCTACCCCAAACCCAATGCTAGCCCGCCTTCGCCCACAGTCAAATTCAAGTCGTGTGCAGACGAGAGCGCTGTGTCAAAGGTGCCCGGAAACAAAACGGACGGAAGAACGGCGTCGAAGGCGCCCAAGAACAAGAAAGAGAAGAAGATGGAGCAGAATAAGACGGCAGCGACGCGTTACAGACAGAAAAAGAGGGTGGAGCAGGACACCTTGTTGATAGAGCACACCACTCTGGAGAGGAAGAATGTGGAGTTGAGTGAGAAGGCAGAGTCTATGGCCAGAGAGATTGAGTACCTAAAGGAGCTCATGGAGGAAGTTCGTGTGGCAAGATTAAAGAGCGGCCCCTAGTGTTCAGCACTGAAGAGTTTGAACATTACTATATGTGCACTGTTTTTATCTGTTGCAAAATATATAATCTCTATAATGTGATTTAAGCACATAATACCCTGGTTGTAATTGACAGCACACCATGTGTATCTCCTTTATGACATTACTACTGTAATTATGTCAAACATACATCCTCCATGTATTGCTTATTTCTCATTGACTGGGCCTCAGTTACATTGTAGTTGGTCCTTTTTATGTAAAATGTTTCAGTATGTATTACAAAATAAACCTGTATTCTGTTTAAATAAACATTAAAATGTAATTGTGTGTTGTGCATTGAATTGTAACATTATATAGTAAATGTCTTCCTAGCAATAAAATTCCACCCAGATAAAGTGAAGTATTAAATACAACCATGAAAGGTCCTGTGTGTTAACATTTTAGTAACGAATGCATAAATGTCAGCCTCGCTACTAAACGTTCTTTTCATGGCGTTAATATCTACAAAACGGAACCAATTACTACCTGTGTGTGCTGTCCGGTCACATTTGATGGAGCACAGTCAATGTACGGTGCTGTGCTCTCAGAGTGGCATGTCACAGCGGCGTTGAGCTAGCAGCGGAGATTACGAAAGCCCACAGCAAAGTCGAGTTATTTGTGTAAAACAGGTAAGTGCTCAGTTAACGATTTGTGAATCCAGAACAAACTAGTTAAAATATGGTTGAAGACCGGATGGAAAAAAATGTTATCCCATGTCACAATTTGGTTTAGGACCCGGATGTGGAAGCAGCGTTTGAAAACATTGCGGTGAAAGTGAAATCATTTTAGAAATCATTCTAAACCTAACCTTTTTACTTAATGTCTTTGTACTTTTTAGTCCATAAGGCTGTGATTCATGAGAGATTCCAACAAGATCTGCTATGACTGACAATCCCAGAACAAAGTGCCATTCATAAGTATGCTGCAGTAAGAGTCACCAATAATGCAGCGCTTATGAACGTACAATCATACCAATCAATTAACCTGCTTGTGGGTGTAATGCGCTTTTAATTTTGTGTCAACTTTGGCGCATGCTGTGTCCGTGTTTTTTCCCCCACGGTGTGCTGGCATTGAGGGCATAAGAGCGGAAAAAAGCTGACGCTGGTGCTGACGTCTGCAAAGCTTCAATAGTCCCTGCAGATATGTGTACATTCAGCTTATAACTGGTTCTGGCTGTGCACACTTGGACTGCTCCACACTTACCTCCATTTACTTAAAACAACAATCTATATTTGGTAATAAGCCAAGATTGAGATGGTGCAGAGCTCCATCCTTATAAAACAGAAAAATACTTACCGTAAGCTGTTGGGGTGATACTGTATGTTCGTACAGTTGGTATAGTGATTCTCAAACTGGGAGTACACAGACTCTTTCTAGAAGTACGCCAAATAATTACTTCATTAAATAATGTGTTAAAGGCCTACTGAAATGATTTTTTTTATTTAAACGGGAATAGCAGATCCATTCTATGTGTCATACTTGATCATTTCGCGATATTGCCATATTTTGGCTGAAAGGATTTAGTAGAGAAAATCGACGATAAAGTTCGCAACTTTTGCTCGCTGATAAAAAAAAGCCTTGCCTGTACCGGAAGTAATTAGAAATGGTCACAGCTGATGAGGTGTTTAAAAAATTGAGCGCGCTCCACCCTAACAAGGCCACCGGCCTTGATAATATTCCCTCCAGATTCCTCAGGGACTCTGCCTCCATCATTGCCCCGATCATCACGCACATAATAAACCTATCAATTACACAAGGCCAAGTACCAAAAGATTTTAAGATAGCAAGAGTAACTCCCCTCTTTAAAAAAGGAAGCAAATTGGAACCTGGCAACTACCGACCTGTTTCTATTCTCAGCTCCATTTCGAAAGTAATGGAGAAAATAGTTTATGAACAGGTCGATAGTTACCTTGCCACTAATAAACTCATGTACAAATTCCAATCCGGCTTCAGAACTAACCACTCCACTGACACATGCCTTCTCTATCTGACCGACCACATCAAACATGAGGTGGACGCGGGCAAATACTGCGGCATGGTCATGCTGGACCTTCAGAAGGCCTTTGACACCGTTAACCACGCTATACTGTTGGATAAGCTCAGAGCAATCGGATTTAACAAAACCTCTTGGAGCTGGATGCAGTCTTACTTGGAGGGGAGGGAGCAGGTGGTAGAGGTGAACGGCACCGTGTCCCCCCCCCTCTCGGTGAGCTGTGGAGTCCCCCAAGGCAGTATATTGGGACCTTTACTGTTCCTAATATACATAAACGACATGTCATCGGCATGTGACTGTGAATTGTTTTTGTTTGCGGATGACTCTGCCCTGCTGGTATCCGGCAAGGACAAGTCACAGGTGGAGAAAATCCTCAGTGCTGAGCTCTGTAGAACTTGCACCTGGCTCGCTGACAACAAGCTATCCATCCACTTGAGTAAAACAGAATCCATCCTGTTTGGGTCCCACATCAAACTTAAGAGAGTCAATCACTTCACCATAAAAGTAGGTGACAGTGTCATCACCAGGAAAGATGAGGTCACCTACCTAGGTTCCATACTAGAGGCTAACCTTTCCTGTGATAAAATGGCAACCAAGGTAATCAAAAAGGTTAACCAACGAACGAGATTTCTCTACAGAATTTCCTCTCTGGTCAACAAAAGCACCTTGAGGATTCTGGCGGGAACTCTCGTTCAACCCTTTTTCGATTACGCATGCACCTCCTGGTACCCTAGCACCTCCAAAACCCTCAAATCTAAACTCCAAACATCTCAGAACAAGCTAGTCAGGTTACTTCTAGACCTCCACCCCAGATCCCACCTCACTCCTACCCACTTCTCTAAAGTGGGCTGGCTCAAGGTGGAGGACAGAGTTAAACAACTTGCACTGAGCCTAGTCTATAAAATCCGCTACACCTCCCTGATACCGAAGTACATGTCAAACTACTTCCTTAACGTAAATGACCGCCATAACCACAACACCAGGGGGTGCTCCACTAACCACGTTAAACCCAGATTCCGAACTAACAAAGGTCTTAACTCATTCTCTTTCTATGCCACATCAATGTGGAATGCGCTCCCAACAGGTATAAAAGAAAGGGCATCTCTATCCTCCTTCAAAACCGCTATAAAAGTTCACCTCCAGGCAGCTACAACCCTAAACTAACACCCTCCCCGGATTGCTAATAATCAAATGTAAACAATCAAATGCAGATTCTTTTTCTTATGCCTTCTGATCTCTCTCTCTCTCTCTCTCTCTCTCTCTCTCTCTCTCTCTCTCTCTCTCTCTCTCTATGTCCACTACCCACCCCACCCCCCCTCCACACTCCTGATTGTAAATAATGTAAATAATTCAATGTGATTATCTTGTGTGATGACTGTATTATGATGATAGTATATATGATAGTATATATCTGTATCATGAATCAATTTAAGTGGACCCCGACTTAAACAAGTTGAAAAACTTATTCGGGTGTTACCATTTAGTGGTCAATTGTACGGAATATGTACTTCACTGTGCAACCTACTAATAAAAGTCTCAATCAATCAATCAAAAAAGCGTGACGTCACAGGAGCTAGGATTCCTCACAATTCCCCGTTGTTTACAATGGAGTGAGAGAGATTCGGACCGAGAAAGTGATGATTACCCCATTAATTTGAGCGAGGATGAAAGATTCGTGGATGAGGAACGTTACAGTGAATGACTTGAGAGGCAGCGATGGACGTATCTTTTTTCGCTCTGACCGTAATTTAGGTACAAGCTGGCTCATTGGATTCCACACTCTCCTTTTTCTATTGTAGATCACAGATTTGTATTTTAAACCACCTCGGATACTATATCCTCTTGAAAATGAGAGTCGAGAACGCGAAATGGACATTCAGTGCCTTTTATCTCCACGACAATACATCGGCGAAATGCTTTAGCTACGAGCTAACGTGATAGCATCTTGCTTTAACTGCATATAGAAACAAAATAAATAAACCCCTGACTGGAAGTATAGATAGAAAATCAACAATACTATTAAACCGTGGACATGTAAATACACGGTTAATGCTTTCCAGGCTGGCGAAGGTTAACAATGCTGTGCTAACGACGCCATTGAAGCTAACTTAGCAACCGGACTGCACAGAGCTATGCTAAAAACATTAGCTCTCCACCTACGCCAGCCAGCCCTCATTTGCTCATCAACACTCGTGCTCACCTGCGTTCCAGCGATCGGCAGAAGGACGAAGGACTTCACCCGATGCGTTTGGCGGCCCGGAGACGTAAGAAGTCAAGGTGAAGTCGGCGGCTAGCGCGGCTAGCGCGGCTAGCGCTCCAACAAAGTCCTCCTGGTTGTGTTGCTGTAGTCCGCTGCTAATACACTGATCCCACCTACAACTGTCTTCTTTGCAGCCTTCATTGTTCATTAAAAAAATTGCAAAAGATGTCCAGAATACTGTGGAATTATGAAATGAAAACAGAGCTTTTTGTATAGGATTCTACGGGGTACCATAACTTCCGTTACTCGGACTTCGTCACGCGCATACGTCATCATACCGCAATGTTTCAGCCGGATATTTCCCGGGAATTTTAAAATGTCACTTTATAAGTTAACCCGGCCGTATTGGCATGTGTTGCAATGTTAAGATTTCATCATTGATATATAAACTATCAGACTGCGTGGTCGGTAGTAGTGGCTTTCAGTAGGCCTTTAAACTGTGTGTATATACTTGCCAACCTTGAGACCTCTGATACTGGGTGGGGCTGGGGGCATGGTTAATAGGGGAGTATATTTACAGCTAGAATTCACCAACTCAAGTATTTCATATATATATATATATATATATATATATATATATATATATATATATATATATATATATATATATATATATATATATGTGTATGAAATACTTGACTTTCAGTGAATTCTAGCTATATATATATATATATATATATATATATATATATATATATATATATATATATATATATATATATATATAACTATATATTTTATTATACATATAAATAAAATAAATACTTGAATTTCAGTGTTCCGGAGGCTATCCAGTAGATGGCAGTATTGTCCTGTTTAACTTCTCCGTTCATGACTGAGTATATAATTTCGGCCACCGTGTTCAATGGAGAATTCTGTTCTACAAAATGTACAGGCAGCATACCCCTTCCCCTTCGAACTGTCCTGGATGAACTGAAATTCTTGTTTCCATTCGTTTTGGAACTTGCAAGCATATTTCTTCATCTTGCTCGTCGACGGCGTCGCCATGTCTGTAACTTCCTCGTTCTTCTGCTTCGTCTCGTTGTTGTGTTCTCAGTTGTGCACTCTACTTTCTAAAAGCCGTAGATGTTATGATGTCATTGGGCAGGCAAGCTGTTTATATTGTGGGAAAGCGGACGTGAGAACAGGCTGTCCCCACTCAGGTCCGCATTGAGCTGGAGGGGGCGTGGCCTCCAGCTCCGGCTGAATACCGGGAGTTTGTTGTGAGAAAATTTCTGCCGGGAGGTTATCGGGAGAGGCGCTGAATACCGGGAGTCTCCCGGTAAAACCGGGAGGGTTGGCAAGTATGGTGTAATGTTCCAGTAGCAAAAAATATTAGTTATGCTTGTTAAATAAAACATCGGTCTTGTTTTTAGTCAATACCTAGGCCTACTACGCTACTGTGTTTTAATGTCGGTCATTATAGTGGTACTTGGAGAGCCAAGAGTTTTCTGAGATGGTACTTGGTGAAAAAAGTTTGAGAATCACTGGCCTATGCCAGTAAGTTTTCCCTATAAAACTTACTCCTCCGAGGGCCGCATATTAACAGCATGCAGACCCCGTTTTTGGGGGGCGGTTTGGGCTGGCTCCATAATTTTCTTTTATATGCAAAATGTGTGAAATACAAAAAATAAAGTTTTGTTTTGTAGAATGTTTTCTTTTTGATCCAGGATGTGTTTATTTTGTATGCAAAATGTGTGAAAGTAAAAATAAGGTTTGTTTTGATCTGTAGAATTTGCTAAATAAATGTAAAACAAAATACAAATACAAAATTAAAAACATTTTGTTTTGATCCAAGACATGTTCTTTTTGGTCTGTAGAATGTTTAAAATATATATATAAAAATAAAAAAAATCCAAAAGGAGTAAAATACGAAATTTGTTTTGATCCAGTACGTGTTTATCTTGTCTGTAGAAGTGGTAAAATAAAAAAATAAATTAAAAAAATGAGTTGATGGCCATCGGGCCGCATTTTGGAGACGTTTGATATAGGCCATGAATAAATATGGTCACATTTCATAATTTTAGGAAATAAAAAAGCAAGTTTACGAAAAATTAAGAATGTTTTTATTTTGACTTATTACATTAATCATTTTCAATTGTATACTTTTTATTAAGACATGAACAAAATAATGTATTACACAAAATAATTTACAAAACATTTTATTTTTCAGATTCTAAATAATACATTCCCCATTCTTTATTTTATGTTATATCATTTTGTAGTGATTTATGTTATATTTTGTACTAGTTTGTACAATAATCTGTTCTAATGTTACACAAGTTTCATTACCGTATTTTACAGTGAAATACAAATTTAAATTGCTGTGAAATATAAGGATATCATACATTTTACACTCCTTTGTTGTAATGTTACAGTTGATTAAAGTATTTCACTGTGAAATAACCATTAATTGCTGTGAAATATCAGGATATAACTTTTATAGTAATTTGTTGTAATATTACAGTACATTTTGATTAAAGTATTCTACTGTGAAATAACATTTAGATAATGTAAAATATAGGGGTAATGTAATTTGTTGTAATATTAAACTAAATTTTTCATTGTTTTTTTGACTGTGAAATAACATTTAATTGCTGTGAAATATTAAGAATATAGTAATTTGTTGTAATATTACAGTACATTTTGATTACAGTATTCTACTATGAAATAAAATTTAGATAATGTAAAATATAGGGGTAATGTAATTTGTTGTAATATTAAACTCAATTTTTCATTGTTTTTTTGACTGTGAAATAACATTTAATTGCTGTGAAATATAAGAATATAGTCATTTGTTGTAATATTATAGTACATTTTGATTACAATATTTTACTGTGAAATAACATTTAGATCATGGGAAATATTGGGATATTGTAATTTTCACAGTAATTTGTTGTGATATTAGACTCTTTTTTTAAACTCTTTTTTTGACTGTGAAATAATTGAATTGCATTGAAATATAAGAGTATAGTCATTTGTTGTAATATTACGGTACATTTTCATTACAGTATTTTACTGTGAAATAACATTTAGATCCTGTGAAATATTGGGTTACAGTAAATTTTCACAGTAATTTTCACACATTTAGACTCTTTTTTTACTGTGACATATAAGCGGTAGAAAATGGATGGATGGATGGATAACATTTAATTGCTGTGAAATATAATAATTTAGTAATTTGTTGTAATATTACAGTACATTTTGATTACAGTATTTTACTGTGAAATAACATTTAGATCATGTGAAATATTGGGATATAGTAATTTTTACAGTAATTTGTTGTAATATTACAGTACATTTTGATTACAGTATTGTACTATGAAATAACATTTAAAAAATGTGAAATATTGGGATATTGTAATTTTCACAGTCATTTGTTGAAATATTAGACTCTTTTTTTGACTGTGAAATAACATTTAATTGCTGTGATATAAAGAATATCGTCATTTGTTGTAATATTACAGTACATTTTGATTACAATATTTTACTGTGAAAAATTGCTGTGAAAACCTGGTAATTTTTTTTTACAATTTCTTCCTTAAGGACAGAATTTATTCATATATTTTTAAAAAGCCAAACATACACAACAATATATCCGTATCTTTTTATTTTTATACCAATGAACCAAAGTTATCACCATGGAGAGGGACAACACAGCAAGTCACGTCACTTTTGGGTGCCAGTGAAGTGTCCAAACTTACAGAATGGTGCACAAAAATGCGCGACTAAAAGCAACATTAACAACATTTACAGTGTGAATACAGTGTAAGTCATGCTTTGTAAGCGCTGTGCTAGGCTACGTCACGACAAGAAAGCATAGAGCCTACAGTTTACAGCACGACATAAGTCACATATAAATACGGTGCGTGTAAAAGTATTTTCCTCTTGAAAATGCTTGCAGCTGTCGAAGTACAGGGATGTGATGTCAGATATTCAAGCAGAGAGATGTACAAAACCCAAAACCAGTGAAGTTGGCACGTTGTGTAATTCGTAAATAAAAACAGAATACAATGATTTGCAAATTCTTTTCAACTTATATTCAATTGAATAGACTGCAAAGACAAGATATTTAATGTTCGAACTGGGAAACTTATTTTTTTTATGCCTTTTCAATGAGAGGCAGGTCTGGACTACAGGCAGGCCAGTCTAGTACCCACACTCTGTTACTACGAAGCCATGCTGTTGTAACACGTGGCTTGGCATTGTCTTACTGAAATAAGCAGGGGCGTCCATCATAACGTTGCTTGGATGGCAATATATGTTGCTCCAAAACCTGTATGTACCTTTTCAGCATTAACGGTGCCTTCACAATGTGTAAGTTACCCATGCTTTGGGCACTAATACACCTCCATACCATCACAGATGCTGACTTTTTAACTTTGCGCCTAGAACATTCGGGATGGTTCTTTTCCTCTTTGGTCCGGAGGACACGACGTCCACAGTTTCCAAAAACAATTTGAACTGTGGACTCGTCAGACCACAGAACACTTTTCCACTTTGCATCAGTGCATCTTAGATGAGCTCGGGCCCAGCGTACCCGGCAGCGTTTCTGGGTGTTGTTGATAATTGGCTTTCGCTTTGCATAGTAGAGTTTTAACTTGCAGTTACAGATGTAGCGGCGATCTGTAGTTACTGACAGTGTTTTTCTGAAGTGTTCCTGAGCCCATGTGGTGATATCCTTTACACACTGATGTCGGTTTTTGATGCAGTACTGCCCGTTGATGGTGAAATCCCTAAATTCCTTGCAATAGATTAAGGCTGAAACGACGCGTCGACGTAGTCGACGTCATCGACGTCATTGACGTCATCGGTTACGTAAATACGTCGACGCCGTTTTTGTGCGTTTGACGCGTCGCATATTTACGTCACACTACCGTCATGGCGGACCGCAAAGCAGACGGTGCGAGCGAGGGGGAAAAAAATCACGCCAAAAGTCGTCAAAAGTGTGGGAGTATTTCAATACACAGCCTAATAATGTTGTTGTATGCACACTGTCGAGCGGAAATGGCCTATCATAGCAGCACAACGGCTATGAACGAACATTTGAAAAGAAAACCATCAACTAGTCAATCGTCCGCGTGAGCATACATATGAGCATCATTACACAAAAACATGAATGTGTCATTTGTATCTGCTAGGGGTGTAACGGTACGTGTTTTTGTATTGAACCGTTTCGGTACAGGGCTTTCGGTTCGGTACGGGGGTGTACCGAACGAGTTTCTAAGCTAAAGCTAAAGTCTTAACAAGCTGCTTTGCTCCTTCTGCTTCTGTCTCAGCACGCAGCATTGTCCCACCCACACAACCATCTGATTGGTACACCCAAAGCGTTATCAGCCAATCAGCAGTGCGTATTCAGAGCGCATTTAGTCAGCGCTTCAGCGTGGAGCAGATAGGTGTTTAGCAGGTGAGCATTAGGCAGCGGACTCTCCCCAAATGATAATAAACACCTCCCAGTCAACTACTAGTAACATCACTATGAGCCCGTTGACCTTCTAGAAACTTAAACTGCAGCTCAGCTCACTCGCAGTCCTGGCTTGAGGTGAAGGCTAATTAGCTCTCAGTTCCAGCCACATCGACCCCTTCTGAGCGCCTATTTTCAGCTGCTGGGAATATTGTAAACAAGAAAAGAACCAGAGCATGTACACATGCTAACCTTTCTTCATTACAACTGTTAGTCACTCACTGGAATGAGTAGAATTGGTTATTGTGTACTGTGTTGGACTGGATGTTTATTTTGCACATTTTAAAAGCAATACTTAATGTTTACAGTGCTCCAGAATATTTAGATTGGCACTTTTTTGTATTGGATGTTTATCTTTATTTTTGCATATTTTAGCAAATAAGCAATACTTTCACTTTTGTTGAAATGTTTACACTGTTGTTACAGAATATTTCGTTTTGCACTTTTTTGTATTGGATGTTTATGTTTATTTTTGCACATTTTAAAGCAAAATAAGCAATACTTTTACTTTTGAAATGCTTATACTATTGCAGAATATTAAGATTTGCACTGGATGTTTACTTTTATATTTGCACATTAAAAAGCAAATAAGCTGCTTTTAATTTTGTTAAATGTTAAAAGTTTTAAATGTTTACATTGTTACAGAATATTTAGTCATGTTGTTGTCAATGTTGACTGAGTGGCCATACTTCTTTTTTTTTGTAAGTAAAAGCCATGCCTTTTGAAAAAACGGGCCTACATTTATTTTTTCATCTTCATTTTAAATAAAAAAAATTATCGGTAAAAGGAAAAATAATCTATAGATTAATAGAAAAAATAATCTATAGATTAACTGATTAATCGAAAAAATTAATTATAGATTAATCGATAGAAAAATAATCGTTAGCTGCATCCTTACAATAGATCGTTTAGAAATGTTGTTGTTAAACTGTTCGACAATTTGCTCACGCATTTGTTCACAAAGTGGTGACCCTCGCCCCATCCTTGTTTGTGAATGACTGAGCATTTCATGGAAGCTGCTTTTATACCCAATCATGGCACCCACCTGTTCCAAATTAGCCTGTTCACCTGTGGGATGTTCCAAATAAGTGTTTGATGAGCATTCCTCAACTTTCTCAGTCTTTTTTGCCACTTGTGCCAGCTTTTTTGAAACATGTTGCAGGCATCAAATTCCAAATGGGCTAATATTTGCAAAATATAACAACGTTTTCCAGTTTGAACGTTAAGTATGTTGTCTTTGCAGTGCATTCAATTGAATATAAGTTGAAAAGAATTTGCAAATCATTGTATTTTGTTTTTATTCACAATTTACACAAAGTGCCAACTTCACTGGGTTTGGGGTTTGTGAGTTCGGAATTTTTTTTTCAGGCACTCCTTTTTTTTACCTGCATGCATCGTTCAAACATGCCTCAGACAGGTGACTATAGATATATGTATATAGATCTCGACAATGTAAATAGCAGATTTCTTGATGACGTAGAAAAACATGGCAGCCCTATTAGAGCTCCAGTGATTCATGAGGTTATGTGGTTTCCGTAGCATGCCAAAGCTTGACGTCTTCTATAGGACACAGCCCTGCAGCGAGGCTTTTTGATGCTGAGGCACATATAGCCGGGGGAACGTTAGCACATTCGTCCTCTCTATGGTCTTATCTGAGCGTGAGAAGGATGTTTACGACTCCGTTCCTTTAATGGACTACCATGATTATAGCAGCGCTGCAGTCAAGGGCCGCCTGCTGGGGGTTGCGGCAGCACTGACGCGTGTTTAGGCTGGTTCGGTTAAAAGCAACTTTTGGTGCCATCATGAGAACCCTGGTGTGGTTCACTTGAGCTCAGATATGGACGCTAAAAACACAGAACAAACGACACGAATAAAAGCATTTAGAAATAACGAATATTTAGGGATGGGTGCCCTTTCACATTTGACCGATACGGTACCGATTCCCAGTATCTGGGAAACGATAGAATCCATTTTTTGTACTTGTGTGTTCATGTGTTCATAAATGTTCATTTGGTAGGTTGACGTTTAATTCAAACATGTAAAATCGCTAACGCTAATCAGTAGCATGTCTATGGCAAATCCAATGTAAATTAGCATCGAGCTAGCACATTTGAAAAAGGAGAGCCTTACATACATCGTTTAAAAATAAAATCGTATTTTTTTATTGGAACTTTTAACACTGAGCCGATTGTAAAAACTTATGTTTTGTTTTCTGATACTTTTGAGTCTCATTTGCAAGTACAGTAGTACCTTTTGGTTCTGTGATGGCACTCTTAAGTCAAACCACTGAAATGAATTGAAATCAATTTACTTGGTGCCTGCCGCCTCAAAAACAGCAACATTTTAACATGTTACATGCCTTTAAAGGAGAAAAACTAACTTTCAGAGGAGAAATATTGTATAAAAAACAATCAAATAGAATGTACAACAAATAACTACACTACGGAATCTCACTCCAGCTGCTCTTCTGTCAAACACACCATCAGCAGCTTTTCCATGCTATCATGAATTAATGTTCGCCGTTTGGATATCATTTTAACATTCTTGGCTGGTGTTAAACTCATTCTGCTTCAGTATGGCCCCAAGGCTCCAATTGCTTTGCCAATCACACGCAGCTCTTATCTCAAAACACTCTGGTAGATGGCAGTAGTGTGAAGACTACTGTGTTTTTCTTAGCCACGAAGTAGTCCTGGCCATTCAGGTGATACTAGTCTTTGGTTGGGCTCTAAAAAGTGTTAATACTGTATTTATTGTACTTATTGCACACCAGCTGTTTGAATGACAGAAGCATCTAAGGCAGGGGTGTCAAACTCATTTTAGATCGGGGGCCACATGGAGAAAAATCTACTCCCAGGTGGGCCGGACAGGTAAAATCACGGCACGATAACTTAAAAATAAAGACACATTCAGATTGTTTTCTTTGTTTAAAAATAGAACAAGAAAATTCTGAAAATGTACAAATCATAATGTTGTTTTTTTGTTTTTTACACTTACATGTTGCGGTTAATAGTATTCTATCTTTATTTGTCGTTATTTATATTTTCTGAATACATTATGTGATAATGTTCATCAGTCAACTCATTGGTGTTAATTTTCAATCTATTACGATAAAAAAATTATATCAAAATCAAATTACAGGATGTCATTCATGTAAGTTTGCTCATTTTCCTTAACTGGTGCACTAACATCATGTGGTTTATTTTATGTTTTTACATATGTAGCATAATCTACAAAGATGCAAATAATTGCTATTTTGACATCTAGTGGACACATTTAGAACAGCAGTTTCTTTCATTCAAAAATTTTGGTTCATTTTTATACTTAGCAAACTCATCCCGCGGGCCGGATAAAACCTGTCCGCGGGCCTGATCCGGCCCACGGGCCGTACGTTTGACACCCCTGATCTAAGGTGTAGTTTTCCAAATTTGGAGTTGTTTAAATTGCCACATAAACTCACTAACGCTAATCAGTAGCATGTCTATGGCAAATCCCATGTAAATTAGCATCGAGCATTACCAAAAGTAGAGCCTTATTGTACTTTTTTAACGACTTCTTCTTGCTTTAATGAAAAATTGTATCATTACTTCTTAGTGTTTGACTACTTGTCTGCAGCCGGATGTGACGTCACATGCAACAAAGGTGTCTAAATGTGGCATTGTTTGATTTCACGTGAATCGATACCCCGTAGAACTGATGGAATTAGGTACCCATCCCTAGACGTAGTCAAAGAAAAATATTGCCTGAGACAGGCTATTACACATCATGAGTAGTTAAATATGTGTATGATCAGATATAAACAGAAATGTATGTTTACTTTGAGAAAACGGCACATATTCGGTGGTCCCAATGCCAAGCAAACTACGCCAAAGTATATTGTCGCTTTTTTCTTTTTTTTAACCAAACCACTTAAGATTTATCATGTGACCCACATCTGTAGTTTTTCTATAAGTGTGGCAGGTTTCGCTCCAGCGAGATCACTTCAACCCTTCCTTAAAAAAAAAAAAAAGGACCTAGTCTGGGGATCGACATTTTTTTTTACAGGGCACCGCCGTAGTGGCGACCCATCAGCGTTCTTGTTCAGTGTATGTCTGCCTTTGAATGGGTCTGTGCTGAAAATGGAACTTGGTTGTACTTGTGCAATGAGAATAAAGTGCTATACAATCCTATATCCCACGTCTCCTCCAGTGGAAACTAATCAAATATTAACAAAGGAATCTTTTTTTTTAAATACCACTCAAGATTCATAGTTCTAAAACAATAGATCAGGTTTGCTTCAAATTAACATTGGCAGACGTTTTTCATCTATTGGCACGATGCCCGTGTTTTGATTTGGTATTCAATGTTTTTCTTTCGACAGCGTTTTCTCTGAAGCGTTTGATCCAAGGCATGTAAAAAAAAATAAAAAATCAATTTAAATGCGCAAAAGAGAAGGAAACGCTCCCAAGCTGCCTGCTTCAGATAATGTCATCTTAAACAAATCCCCTTCGTGTTGTTAAACGGATTAGATTTATAATGCAGACTTTCAACTCACGAGTCTTAACCGTGTAAATATATTCATAAAATATATTCATAAACAGCTCAGAAAGGTGTCTTTTACATCCAAGCAACCATTGCTACTCACCAATACCCTCTATTTCCTACAACGGTCTAGAATAAATATCTAGATGAGGTTAAAGGTACATAAGGTTATGTTTGGGCCTACTGGATACTCAAAAATAACAGTAAAACACACACACATTTACACAGGGCCACTTTGCTTTCTTCACCCTTCATCACTGCAGCTCGCATCCTCGACAGTCGTCCTCGGGCTCGGTGTTGTCGGACGAGTAGGAGCTCTCCTCGCTCACTGTCAAATGCAACACAAATCTCATTATGCAGAGTTGACGACAAGGCACAAACATCACTCAGGCTCATGCGTCAAAAAAAAAAATGTTCACCAAGTATCACGTCTTCAGATAGGGTTTTCATATAACTAGGAGTGTCTTGATCCAATGGAATATCAGCAAAAAAAACAAGGATCGGATTATATAGGCCTACATCTAAAATCTCTGATACAAGCAGTCTGCAGCGTATTACAAAGTTAGCATTTACAATTCCTCCAATAAGCACACAAGTTTCGGTCTTCTATTTCAGTGAAGTTGTTTACAAAAGGCAAACATAGTAGGCTATAAGCTACTAGGAGCTAGCAGCTACACAGCAGCTAAGCACAATAGGACAGAAGCTAGACATACAGTACAGGCCAAAAGTTTGTACACACCTTCTCATTCAATGCGTTTTCTTTATTTTCATGACTATTTTACATTGTAGATTGTCACTGATCGCATCAAAACTATGAATGAACACATGTGGAGTTATGTACGTAACGAAAAAAGGTTAAATAACTGAAAACATGTTTTATATTCTAGTTTCTTCAAAATAGCCACCATTTGCTCTGATTACTGCTTTGCACACTCTTGGCATTCTCTCCATGAGCTTCAAGAAGTAGTCACCTGAAATGGTTTTCACTTTGCAGGTGTGCCTTATCAGGGTTGATTAGTGGAATTTATTGCTTTATCAATGGGTTTGGGACCATCAGTTGTGTTGTGAATGAGAAGGTGTGTCCAAACTTTTGGCCTGTACTGTATGTAGTAAGTGTCCTTAATTAATTGATCAACATTGCAGTCTTAAACAATTGTCCATGTAAACATGTATCAAATAGTTATAACTGCATATCATTTACAAATCTTCAAAGCATTAGGAAGGATTTAATAAAAAATGTGTTCCGATCGTTCAACTTGCCACATCAGGAAAATTCAACTAAACTGTTTTGAGGGCCACATTACGAGGAATATAAGGATCGGGATGCAGGACTTCTCCCTTCACTATTATTCATATTTTGTATATTCCGGAGAACCAGCGCTGGGCGGGTTCGGGTGGGGACTACTCAAGTGTTTACCATAGGTAAACACTTGACTTTAGTTGATTTAGTATGTTGGTCAAAGATCATGACAGTACTCTTGTGTTTTTAAGAATTTGCTGCACAAATGTGAGTCTTTCACAAGTTTTTTTAACCAAACTTGTGGGCCAAATGATGAGAAAAAGAGGACCTAAGAAGGAACCTTGAGGAACACCACTAGCATAACTAAAGAATTAAAACTAATGACTACTGAAGTAAACAAGCTACAGCAACAACTTAGTTACATAAATCACAAAAAGGAGAGGACTTTTCAAGCAAGACTAAAATGTCAATGCAAGGCCAATGTGTTTACAGTGGTCTAAGTTCTTCTATACAACAGGAGCACTCCAGTGTTTTTAGGAATTTGCTGCAAAAATGTTTGTCTCCCAAGTTTTGAACTGAACTCAGGGGGCCGATATGATGTCTACATCATTAGCTTAACTTCACTAATTATGTGGCCACAAGGTGTCGCCAAAAACAATTACTATTATACTTCAACTTCAAGACAGCACAAGTCCATTCCAAACATTTAACAATAAATAGGTCAGTGTTTTTCTTACCTGCCATTGCTCTCTGTTTGAGTAATTGCACTCGAGCAAGCCTTTTCTAACATTCCACACTACAAAGTAGTCGATAACAAATTTTGCTGGACGATATATTGCAAATTATTGCCGGAAAACGATATTATTGCAAGTATACCCTTTCAAATGCAATTAACTTGTATTTCTCCTATATTTCAACATTTTAATTGAAATGTAAGCTTTTAAATACCAAGTTAAATAAAGCAAACAAATAATACAAATAAAATATACCCTGTCTGTAAGCAAAATGTTGCACTTTAATATAAATCACAACCAAAATCAATAAAATAGGCTCTGTCTGTGACGACCTGGTCGCATCGTGATGCGGGGCTCGTTCTCCCAGATATGCAGACGGGCTTCAGACACAGCGTGCAGGTAAGAAAATGATTTATTTAAGGAATAAATCAGAAGGAACAAAGAAAAACGTGCTCATAGCACTTAAGGCAAAAACTAAATGGGCTAGCGTGGGAGCTAGCAAGTAAAAAGAGCCTAGCGTGGAAGCTAGCAGGTACAGAGCAAGTAACAAATGTCGTCAACTGTAGCATAAAGCAAACTAGGAAGCCAGACCGAGTGAGGCCAGGGCAAAGACTAAATAGCCCTCTGATTAGTGCCCGGACAACAGGTGAGCGTCCCGAACACTAACCAGAGGCAGATGTGTGCAATCTGCCGTCATGGCAACTGAAACAAACAAAATCAAGAGGCGCTGAAAACACAAGTGACTACAAAACGTAAACAGACTATGATCCGGGCAGCGGATCATAACAGTAACCAGTAACCCCCCCTTAAAGGACAGATTCCAGATGTCCCTACAAAAACTAAAACCCAAAAAACTAAGATACAGTTCAAGAGTCAAGGGAGGGCGGAGGGAGGGCGGAGGGAGGGCGGAGGGAGGACTTGGTGGTGGGTCGCCAGGCCAAGTGTCCCCGAATCCACCGGGGACGAGTCAGGCGGCGGCGACGAATGGAACGCCGCTGCCGCAGGCAAGGCGGGCAACTACTGAAAGGCCACATCCGTGGCCGCCGAAAAGGTGGGCGTGAGTGGCACCAGAAGTTCAGCAGCCGGAGAGTTTTACGACAACGTCCTGGGCGTCGCTGCTGTTTGCGCCACTGGCCTCCATTCACTGACCTCTGAGAGAGCCGCATGCGGGCCCCTGATTGCTGCTTGCTTAGCCGGACAGCTCGAGGTCGCTGAGACGACGATGAGGGCGAGGAAAGAGCAGGCGTCGTCGTCGTGGAAGCAGGAGCAGGAGGCGTCGTCGTGGAAGCCGGGGCAGGAGGCGTCGTCGTCGCCGTGGAAGCCGGAGCAGGAGGTGTCGTCGCCGTGGAAGCCAGAGCCGGAGGCGTTGTCGTCGCCGTGGAAGCCGGAGCCGTCGCCGTAGAAGCAGGAGGAGACGTCGTCAATGCCGTGGCAGCAGGAGTCGATGTCGTTGCCGTGGAAGTAGGTGCTGGTGCGGAAACCAGTCTTGGAGCCGGTGCTGGTGTGGTAACCAGTCTTGGAGTCGGTGCTGGTGTGGTAACCAGTCTTGGAGTCGATGCTGGTGTGGAAACCAGTCTTGAAGTCGGTGCTGGTGTGGAAACCAGTCTTGGAGTCGGTGCTGGTGTGGAAACCAGTCTTGGAGTCGGTGCTGGTGTGGAAACCAGTCTTGGAGTCGGTGCTGGTGTGGAAACCAGTCTTGGAGTCGGTGCTGGTGTGGAAACCAGTCTTGGAGTCGGTGCTGGTGTGGAAACCAGTCTTGGAGTCGGTGCTGGTATGGAAACCAGTCTTGGAGTAGGTGCTGGTGCGGAAACAAGCCTAGGGGCAGGTGCTGGGCGTGACTTTGGCGGAGGTGGCCTGGCCGGGGGTTGCGGCTTAGCACGCCGAAGGACTGGTGGTGGCGGCCGGGCCGGTGGTTGTGGCTTAGCATGCCGAAGGACTGGTGGTGGCGGTCGGGCCGGAGGTTGCGGCTTAGCAGGCCGAAAGACCGGTGGTGGCGGACAGGCCGGAGGTTGCGGTTTAGCAGGCCAAAAGACCGGTGGCGGCGGTCGGGCCGGAGGTTGCTGCCTGGCTGTGCGCAGCTGTGCCCTCCCACTAGCAAAGCACCCAGTACCCCCCCCCCCCCCCCCCCTTCAAGAAGTGGATCCCAGACGCGTTCTGTGCAGTCTGGAACAGTCTTTAGGGGTGGTGGGGGGAGGTGAGGAGGGGGGTAAACTCCTCCCCTTTTGATTGTCCAAAATGCCCATTATTCTCCCCAATATGGGACTGTCGAGGAGAGTCGTCAAAAGCCTCAATAGCAGGCGGAGTGTCCTCTGCCGCTTGGGATTGTTCCTCCAGTTTAAGTTCTATAAGTACTTTGCGGTACCACTCATCCACCCAAGCCGGACTGTATTTTTCAAGGGGTGTCTCGGAAGATGACTGGGCTGGAACAGGAAGTGGAGTAGGCTGAGCAGCACGTGGCACAGCTGACAGAGGAGGCGGAGCAGGGCTTGAAGCAACAGCAGGCACAGAAGGTCTTGCAGGGCGTGGCAGTTCGGCTGACAGGAACTGAGCTACCCCCGTAGTGGACTGTAAGGACGACCAGGAGGGAGAAAACAGAGGAGTGGGTGGAGCTTGAGCCATAGGGGGTGGGGCCAAAGTAATTGGGGGCGGGGCTTGAAAGTCAGAAGGTGACTGGGACTGACTAGACCTACATTTAACAAAAATGTCCTGATAGTGTTTAACAGTAGAATTAAAGTCATTTGGAGGCGGCTGACAGAAAGAGTTAACAGAATTTAAAAACAAATCTTCGTCTCTAAGTCATCACCAGTGGACGGGATGACGTCATCCGCGCTGGTCTCCAGCTGACTGACAGCCCAATCGGTGAACTGCTTGGCAAAATGAGTGATGGGATTACCAAACATCGGCGGAGGGGAATCCTGGGCTGCTTGGCTGTGTTCCGGAGAGAGAAATTGCGGGAGTGGCGCGTCTCTGTCGCGAGCCGAAGCCGTCTTGTGCGACTTCCGCCTTCGCTAACGCATGTGAGCGGGCTGAGAGCGGACCTCCCCGGGCCAGATGGAGTCGATCGGGACCAAAACACCTCCAGGTCCCCATATCATCTCGTCATCTGGATTACAGCGGAGCGTCTCTGCCTCCATCGCTCGGAGGACCATCCACGCACCTTCATCCACCTCCGCCATGCCCGCTGCGAGAGAGCTTTTTCTTGCTGGCTTCCTACTGTGACGACCGGGGCGCATGATGATGCGGGGCTCGTTCTCCCAGGAATGCAGACGGGCTTCAGACACAGCGTGCAGGTAAGAAAATGATTTATTTAAGGAATAAATCAGAAGGAACAAAGAAAAACGTGCTCATAGCACTTAAGGCAAAAACTAAATGGGCTAGCGTGGGAGCTAGCAAGTAAAAAGAGCCTAGCGTGGAAGCTAGCAGGTACAGAGCAAGTAACAAATGTCGTCAACAGTAGCATAAAGCATACTTGCCAACCCTCCCGGTTTTACCGGGAGACTCCCGGTATTCAGCGCCTCTCCCGATAACCTCCCGGCAGAAATTTTCTCCCGACAAACGCCCGGAATTCAGCCGGAGCTGGAGGCCACGCCCCCTCCAGCTCAATGCGGACCTGAGTGGGGACAGCCTGTTCTCACGTCCGCTTTCCCACAATATAAACAGCTTGCCTGCCCAATGACGTCATAACATCTACGGCTTTTAGAGAGTAGAGTGCACAACTGCGCACACAACAAGGAGACGAAGCAGAAGAACGAGGAAGTTACAGACATGGCGACGCCGTCGACGAGCAAGATGAAGAAATACGCTTGCAAGTTCCAAAACGAATGGAAACAAGAATTTCAGTTCATCCAGGACAGTTCGAAGGGGAAGGGGTATGTTGCCTGTACATTTTGTAGAACAGACTTCTCCATTGAACACGGTGGCCGAAATGATTTACTCATTCATGAACGGGGAGCGAAGCACATGGCGGCGGCAGCGCAGCACCGTTCACAGCCCAGTATTATGGACCACCTCGCAAAATGGAGACCCGATGGTGTGACATATGCCGAGACAAAGATGGCTATGCTGAAGTACAACAATGAGTAGATGAGGGTTGTGTGTGTATATGTGTAAATAAATGAACACTAAAATTCAAGTATTTATTTCATTTATATATATAATAAAATAAATATGTATATACATATATAGCTACAATTCACTGAAAGTTAAGTATTGTATACATTATATTATATATATATATATATATATATATATATATATATATATATATATATATATATATATATATATATATATATATATATATATATATATATATATATATATATATATATATATATATATATATATACATATGAAATACTTGAGTTGGTGAATTCTAGCTGTATATATACTCCCCTCTTAACCACGCCCCCAACCCCCATCTCCCGGTATCGGAGGTCTCAAGGTTGGCAAGTATGGCATAAAGCAAACCGAGTGGGGCCAGGGCAAAGACTAAATAGCCCTCTGATTAGTGCCCGGACAACAGGTGAGCGTCCCGAACACTAACCAGAGGCAGGTGTGTGCAATCTGCCGTCATGGCAACTGAAACAAACAAAATCAAGAGGTGCTGGAAACACAAGTGACTACAAAACGTAAACAGACTATGATCCGGGCAGCGGATCATAACACTGTCTCTGTTAAAGGAGGGGGGGTTGTTGGGCCCTCAAATACACACAATCAAAACAATAAACAAAATGGATGAATAGACTTATACTGTCTTAAGTTAAAGTGGAGTGGTAATTGTTTTTTTGTTCACACTCAGTGGCCACGCTATGCTAATTCATAAAGTTAAGCTCATGATGCAGTAATTTAAATGATGCAGACACGTGTGATACTGGATACTTTCTTTGCCTTGGAGACTTTGTATCTGTAAGTAATATGCAACTAAAACAATTTAATACTTGTTTATATTTATAAATGTAGTGTTTTAATAATGCACAATTGGGAACACTTATTACCCATGTCTAGATAGTATGCTATTGTGTGCTTAGCTGTTGTGTAGCTGCTAGCCTGTTTACCTTTTGTAAATTACTTCACTAATTTACAAGAAGATATAATCCGATACAAATTTTTTTGCTGATATTGGACAGATATCAGTATCAGATCCGGACACTCTTACAATAAATATGCACTGCAGTTCAACTGGTAAATAAAAATGTTTGCAACTTTTTGACCCTTTGACTGAAGAAGCTATAACATCTTCAAGGAATTTATACTTTTTGGGCCCAAGTTTAGATCTCAAGCATTGTTGATGCACAACATACAACGCACCAAAGCTCTAATCCTGGAGTTGTAATAAAAGAAACACCACTAAGTATGATATATTTCAGTGAAAACAATAAAACAATAATTTAGTAACATTGAGCCTCTGTAACAGTGTCAATAATAAACATGTATTTATTTGACACAGCTCTTGTATTGGAGGTGAAATTCAAAAGGTCGGACTTACGCCACTCAGTCTGCACAGGAAGGAAGGCCTTGTCACCGTTCTCCCTGATCATCTCCTCAATCCTATCCAGGAGGTTTGAGACGCTCCTGTCCTTGCCGGGGATCTTACTGTCCAGGACGTGGTAATAGTTCCCACAGTACTCAAGCAGTCTTTGCAGCTCCCGGCCCCCTCTGAGTATGTGCTCCTCAATGGGCGTGCGGCCCAGCCAGTCGCCACAACTGAACAGTACCATGGTGTGGAGGCAGGCGCCGTCACCGAAAAGGGTCTCAATGTGGGACAGAAGCGTTCTCCTCTTCCTGGCCGTGAGGGAGGAGACCACCGGGAGAACCAGTAACAGAGTGTGGGGTCCGGGTCGCAGGAGGGCGGCGCCACGCTGCGACTCCTGGCGGATGCGCTTGGGGGTACGCCGCACTGAGAACCAGTCCCAGCCCGGGGTGTCCACTATGGTTACCCTGCGACCGGACACGAGCGCCTGCCTCCGGAGGCAGAGGTCGGTCTCCTGGCCTGACTCAAAGTACCGACGACCCAGGATGGAGTTCCCCACGGAGCTTTTTCCAACACCCTTCCAGCCCAACAACAGCAACCTCAATTCTGCCCACACAGGTACAGAAAGAAAAGAACGATGAAGTGAGAATAAAAGGTTTTGTAGCACTATAAATCAATTTTCTATCTATTACAGTATAATACTATAGTAAGTCAACTTATAGACGTTATAGAGTAGTCAGTGTACAGCTTGTATAGCAGTATAGATTTACTAGCCACTGAAAATGGCATGACTGTCTAAATATCTGTCAACATAAGTGAGTACCAAGATACTTGTGTCTTGCCTACAGTCAAGCATGGTGGTGGTAGCATCATGGTCTGGGGCTGTATACCTGTAAGTGCTCCCGGCACTGAGGAGCTGCAGTTCGTTAAAGGGGAAACATGATTTTCAACTCTTCAAACGAGATACAACGAAATAGCTGCGCAAATGCAAGGGATGTACTTAGTTTTTGTGTGATGACGTATTTAAGAATGTTATCATAAAAAAAACCAAAATTATATTTTTGAAGTTGTTTTTGTACAAGGATTCTTACCGATTATTTATTGGGATATCTTATGAGCAATAATGAATAACTAGAATATGCAATTTCGGAAGCAATTGTGTGTGAACGCTGAAAAGCCCAAGCCAAATTAAAATTAACTAACAGGCAGTGCACGCCCGCCAGATAGACTTGATTCACAAAAAACTACCTTACAGCATGTATCAGCAAAATGAGCTGAAAAAGCTAGCATGCAAACATTAGCAGCATGCGTCAAGCACGGAATTATATGACCCTGAGGCGTATGTCTGTAAAATTATCTAACAAAAAGCTAACATGCTAACGTTAGCATGCTTACAGTAAGCATGTGTCAAGTACCAAGTTATAGGACTCTGAGGTGTACGCCTGCAAAGTTGGCTGAAAAAGCGAGCATGCTAACTTTAACATGTTAACAGTTAGCATGAGGCAATACCAAGTTATATGATTCTGAATACCTGTAAAATAAGTTTTATAAAAATTAGAATGCTAATGTTAGCATGTTAACATGCTGACAATTAACATGTGTCAAGTACCTACCTATATGATTCTGAGGTGTACATCTTCAAAATAAGCTAAAAAAAACTATCTTGCTAACATTAACATATTAACAGTTAGCATGTGTTAATGTTTAAGTTATATGATTCTGAGGTGGGTACCTTCAAAATTAGCTAAAATAAAGCTAGCACGCTAACACTAACATATTAACAGTTGGTTTGTGTCCATACCAAGTTACATTCATCTGAATAGCTGTAACATTAGCTATAAAAGTTAGCATGCTAATGTGAGGAAGTTAACATGCCAACAGTCAACAAGTGTCAACTACCAAATTATGAGTCTGAGGTGTATACCTGCATAATAAGCTAAAAAGACTACCATGCTAAAATTAACATGTCAACAGTTGGCGTGTATCAAGTACCAACTTTTATGACTCTGAGGTGTATTCTTGCACAATTAGCTTAAAAAGTTAGCATGCTAATGTTAACATGCTAACAGTTAGCATGTGTCAAGCACCAACTTACATGACTCCGAGATCCATACAGTACTTAGTGTAATTGAAATGCAAAAATTCTGGGGAAACCCGGGAATTTTTGTAACTGGGAAAACTTGTTAGTTTGAATGTCCAAGATGAGTTCAATGTGTGATGTCCTCCATTTGCACACATTAAACACAACACAAGCTTCCTGGTACCTCTTGGAGGTCCTCCAATCATCTGCTCCCTCTGTCTGGCGTGCTCCTCCATCCTCATTCTCTCCTCCTCCAGTGCTCGCCTCGCCTGCTCCTCCTCCAGAAGAATCAGTTCGTTCACCTCAAAGTACCAGCCTGCGCAAACATGAACCATTCAATACAGAGTAGTAAAATACGACTTGAGATATAAACAAACCTTGGTTGTCGGTGATCATTTCCTCCACCTTCTCCATCAGTTCAGGTACCTGTGTGGTGTCCTCCGTTTCTTTCCAGTTGTTGTCGAAAGCGTGATACCTGCGGGTAGAAGGACATACGGCTATGGTGTGTCTTTTAATAATTTAAGAGGAGTATCAGGATTGTACCTGCTTCCACATCTCTCCACCAGCCACTGGAGGCTCTCTCCAGTGTTTGCGATGTGCTCCTCAATGAAGACCCCCTTCTGCAGCTTGTCTACCCCAGTGAAGAGCACCATGGAGTATCTCCAGGTTCCTCCCCCCAGGGCCCCTAGCTGCTCCTCGGCGGCCCTCCTCTCAGTGTCTGTGAAAGGCTGAGTGACGGACACTACCAGCAGGATGGCGTGCGGGCCGGGGGGGCACAGGATCGCCCCCATGCAGGGGCCCTCGCTATCCAGGCTGGGCGGGGGCCTCGACGGGCTATCCGACTCCGCGACTGTGTTCCCGTTATCGTCCGCTTCGGTGTCGTCCTCCGCGTCACTGGGGATGACCCACGGGGGTGTGTCCACCACCGTGACCCGACGGCCGAAGATCTCCGTCTGACCCACGTTGCTGTGAGTAGTCTCCGTCCCCGCGTCAAAGACTTCCTCCCCCAGGATGGTGTTGGCTGAGGAGGTCTTGCCAGATTTTGGACCCCCGAGGATGAGCAGTCTGCGCTCAGGGGGGTGACGACCCCTCTGGTCCCCTGTCGAAACTAAGGAACATCCGTTGTTTAGATCAGTGTTTTTCAACCTTTTTTGAGCCAATCCAGCGGCACACCACTATCAGAAAATGTAAAAAGGAAACTTGGCAATTAAAGTCCATCCATCCATCCATCCATCCATTTTCTACCGCTTGTCCTGTTCAGGGTCGCGGGGGGCGCTGGAGCCTATCTCAGCTGCATTTGGGCTGAAGGCGGGGTACACCCTGAAGAGTCGCCACCTCATCGCAGGGCCAACACAGATAGACAGACAACATTCACACTCACATTCACACTTTAGGGCCAATTTAGTGTTGCCAATCAACCTATCCCCAGGTGCATGTCTTTGGAGGTGGGAGGGAGCCGGAGTACCCGGAGGGAACCCACGCAGTCACAGGGAGAACATGCAAACTCCACACAGAAATATCCCGAGCCCAGGATCGAACCCAGGACCTTCTCATCAAATACCTGATGCAGTTGTTCGATATGACTTCAAACCATAACCATACATGCAAGGGGGGGTTCCCACATCTGCGGTCCCCTCCAAGGTTTCTCATTGTCATCCCATTGGGTTCAATCAATCAATCAATCAATCAATCAATGTTTATTTATATAGCCCTAAATCACAAGTGTCTCAAAGGGCTGTACAAGCCACAACGACATCCTCGGTACAGAGCCCACATACGGGCAAGGAAAACTCACCCCAGTGGGACGTCAATGTGAATGACTATGAGAAACCTTGGAGAGGACCGCATATGTGGGTAACCCCCCCCCCCCCCTCTCTAGGGGAGACCGAAAGCAATGGATGTCGAGTGGGTCTGACATAATATTGTGAAAGTCCAACACATCAGCGAGAGTCCAGTTCATAGTGGGGCCAGCAGGAACCATCCCGAGTGGAGACGGGTCAGCAGCGTAGAGATGTCCCCATCTGATGAACAGGCTAGCGGTCCACCCCGGGTTTGGAGCAGAGTAGAAAAGAAAAGAAAAGAAACGGCAGATCAACTGGTCTAAACAGGGAGTCTATTTAAAGGCTAGAGTATACAAATGAGTTTTAAGATGAGACTTAAATGCTTCTACTGAGGTAGCATCTCTAACTTTTACCAGGAGGGCATTCCATAGTATTGGAGCCCAAATAGAAAACGCTCTATAGCCCGCAGACTTTTTTTGGGCTCTGGGAATCACTAATAAGCCGGAGTTCTTTGAACGCAGATTTCTTGCCGGGACATATGGTACAATACAATCGGCAAGATAGGCAGGAGCTTGACCGTGTAGTATTTTATACGTAAGTAGTAAAACCTTAAAGTCGCATCTTAGGTGCACAGGCAGCCAGTGCAAGTGAGCCAGTATAGGCGTAATATGATCAAACTTTCTTGTTTTTGTCAAAAGTCTAGCAGCCGCATTTTGTACCAACTGTAATCTTTTAATGCTAGACATAGGGAGGCCCGAAAATAAAACGTTACAGTAATCAAGACGAGATGTAACGAACGCATGGATAATGATCTCAGCATCGCTTGTGGACAAAATGGGACGAATTTTAGCGATATTACGGAGATGAAAGAAGGCCGTTTTTGTAACACTCTTAATGTGCGACTCAAACGAGAGAGTTGGGTCGAAGATAATACCCAGATTCTTTACAGAGTCACCTTGTTTAATTGTTTGGTTGTCAAATGTTAAGGTGGTATTTTTAAATAGATGTCTGTGTTGAGCAGGACCGATAATCAGCATTTCCGTTTTCTTAGCGTTGAGTTGCAAAAAGTTAGCGGACATCCATTGTTTAATTTCATTAAGACACGCCTCCAGCTGACTACAATCCGGCGTGTTGGTCAGCTTTAGGGGCATGTAGAGTTGGGTGTCATCAGCATAACAGTGAAAGCTAACACCGTATTTGCGTATGATGTCACCTAGCGGCAGCATGTAAATACTAAAGAGTGCAGGGCCAAGAACCGAACCCTGGGGAACTCCGCACGTTACCTTAACATAGTCCGAGGTCACATTGTTATGGGAGACACACTGCATCCTGTCAGTAAGATAAGAGTTAAACCAAGACAAGGCTAAGTCTGTCATCCCAATACGCGTTTTGATACGCTCTAATAAAATATTATGATCAACAGTATCGAAAGCGGCGCTAAGATCAAGAAGCAGCAACATAGATGAAGCATCAGAATCCATCGTTAGCAATAGATCATTAGTCATTTTTGCGAGGGCTGTCTCCGTAGAGTGATTTGGGTTGAGTTTTTTCTTGCCCTGATTTGGGATGTGAGCCGAGGATGTCATTGTGGCTTGTGCAGCCCTTTGAGACACTTGTGATTTAGGGATATATAAGCAAACATTGATTGATTGATTGATTGATTGATTGATTGATAATATCGACTGTGGAACTTGGATTTATGAAACCCGTCATTGTACGAGCTTTTTATTCATCTGAACCACAGGCCAAATAAAAATATGCTTTGTTGTACGAATGTTTCATTGTGTGCCGAGCAGTACAGCCATTTTGTGCCCGGCAGCACAGCCATTCAGTCAGCAGAGCAATGGCTGTTGTTAACTACTCCTCTGCTTTATGCACCTTTTTATTAGTGTTTATCCAACTTTTTTGTAGTTTTGGCGAAAAAAAAAGCATTGGAGAAGCGCTGAGGGGTTTAATACATTCAGGAAGTATCCACAGCATTGTGGACACTGCCTCAACCTCCCTTCCGCTGCACGCCGAGACAAGTAACCTACACATGGATGTTATTCTTTATTCCTAATCATTGTAGCGACCTGGCTGTTAAAGTTAAGGAGTTTTGTGATTTCAAACTGTGAGTGCGCCACAGGGCTAGTGACAGTGCGTGTGCGTGTCAGCAGGGCAGCTGCAAGGGAGGACAGTTGAGCAAATTGTTGTTTTAGCTTTGTTATTAAATAAACACAAATTGTTATTTGTGTTTGATGGGGAAATTTGTAAATAGAACACTAATCTTAACCCTGTTCGGGAACCATTTATGTTCGGAAATCGAAGTTACACGGCTTTATATATTTTTTATATATTTTCTATATAAGCCGCTGACAACTACTCCTTTTTTCTTTTCATTCCTGTCAAAAACTTCTCTATCACGTCCTCTATTTTAGCTCTTCACACTTGTTCCCGTGTACTTACTACATCGTAGAGGGAGCCTGTTGATTAGATTAAGCACTGCTGCCACCTAGCTGCAGGCTTGTGTTGTCGTTCTAACATGAATACCAGAGTGTAGACACAAATAATAAATATCTCGACCCACCGCTTGAGAAACACTGCACTAAGAGTTGTCAATGTGTGTCATTAAAATAAGAAAACACTTGAAGGGCATTATTATTCGGCCCTGTGATGATACACCTCTGACCTGGGGGCCAAATCCAACCCAGGAATGACACCACACGGGCCCCCGAGTTTAGTTTAAAACTTCAGAGACAAAACATTTTTGCAGCAAATTCCTAAAAACACTAGAGTGCTCCTGTTGTACAGAAGAACTTGGACCATTGTAAACACATTGGCAGATCCTTGCATTGACATTTTAGCCATGCTAGACATAAAACACTGACGTCCAAACTTGCGATCTACATAACTGAGGAGTTCCTCAAGGCATCCCTTTAAGTCCTCTCCTGTTTTGGCAGTTACACATTTTTTTCATAATGTGATTTATGTAACTAAGATGTTGCAGCAGCTTGTTTATTTCAGATGTCAGTAGTGATGTGTTCAACTTCCTCAGTTATACTAGTTCCTCAAGGTTCCATCTTAGGTCCTCTCTTTTTCTCTATTTGGGCTATTTACAGCAACCTTTGAGGAAAAAAATAGGAAAACTGACGAAAAAAAGTGGAGAATTTCAATCAGCACTAAAATTAAGACTACATATCCTGCAATTGCACTATATTTTACCTTTAGATCATCTACCAACCTCTCTGGCTGTCTATTTGACACTTACATGTACTGTACCACAGAATATTTAGGTTTTTCTTAGTAGATAATTTACTAGCATCATTATCTTTGGAAATGTAATGTACAATTCTATAACATGCATGCAAAGAACTCAGAAAACGTTTCCTATTTGGCAACTCTAACCTGTAGCCACGCCCCCGCGGGTAATGTACTTCCTGTGTTGTGACCTCTGTTTACATCCGTCACGTCCAAAATATACCTTCTCGTTGGCTATTCATAAATACTCTAGAACTACAACTGGTTAAGAACTTACAGTGTTTGGATTGTAATCATCTAAATATGTTGAGCAGCAAAGTAAAAAGCCGTCAACGTTGTGGCTCAGAGAGCAAACGGAGGCAACGACAAGTAAGATAACTAGATTATGCTAACGAGCGTTCAACAAATTTTTTTTGGATTCTATTTTTTTATATTTCATAAAAGTGATATTTTGACGGGAAAATTTATGTTTTAAAATGCGGGTTTTCGCGGACATTTCACATGCCTGTATTTAAGTAGTGCCCTGCGAGTTTAGGTAAAAAAATGTCAATACATTTTTGAAGCAGATTCTTAAAAACATTTTAGTGCTGTCATAGAGAGGATCTTTGATTATAGCACAGCACTGCTGTAAATCTAACAACATAAATAGGCTAAAATCAAATGTCTACTGCAGAGGATGCTGGTTCTACAGAATATACAAAATAAGAATAACCGTCAAGGGAGGACCCATCAGCTTTTTGTAAATGTGGCCCCTGAAGGATTTGAATATTTTTTTAATGCTAACTACATATATTGCTAGCATACACATACACCTAATAAAATAAGTATATTGATCTTACCATTATATTTCTGCATGCTATCATTAGGTGTTACTGTAAATGGTTAGTTTTAAAGTCACACATATTAAAAGACACACTACCTGTGTTGGCCCTGAGGTGGCGACTTGTCCAGTATGTACCCCGCCTTCCGCCCGAGTGCAGCTGGGATAGGCTCCAGTGCCCTCCGTTACCCGGAGAAATGTGCGGTAGAAAATGGATGGATAGATGGACAATACAGCCCTGACATGAGGGCGAGAGGTATTTTGGTGCGGCAGTAATCATCAAGACAAGCCAGCAAAGGTGCCGTTACCATCGAAACCAGAGTCAGATGGGACAAAGACAACCCAAACCCCCTTTATTTTGAAAAGAATATCAGTCCTTGGGACAAAGGAAAATATTTTGTGAGGAGCCGGAGGTGGCAGGATTTCTCCTCTTCCTGCTTATGGGCATGAGGGAATTATTTGCTTTAAACCAGGGGTGTCAAACGTATGGCCTAAGGGCAGCAGCTTGTTTAGGCCTACAAACAGGTTTTATCCGGCACGCGAGATGAGTTTGCTAAGTATAAAAATTTACCTGAAATTTTTAAACGAAAGAAACAGCTGTTCTAAATGTGTCCACTGGATGTCACAATAGCAATTCTTTTTATCTTTGTAGATGATGCTACATATGTACAAAATAAACCACATGATGTTAGTACATCAGTCGAGGAAAATGATCAAATACATAAATAACATACTGTAATATGATTTTGATAAAACATTTTTATCTTGATAGATTAAAAATTAACACCAATGAGTTGACTGATGAACATTATCACATAATTTATTCAGAAATAGGCGCTCCAAACCATAATTGATAGCTGTGGTCTTACACAAATAATACATGAACCCACACATCGCAACGGTAATACAATAGATCTAGTGCTTGTCAGGGGTGTCACCACCTCCAAAGTTATGATACTTCCATATACTAAAGTAATGTCCGATCATTACCTTATAAAATTTGAAGTTTTGACTCATTGTCAACAAGCTAATAATCATAATAACTGCTATAGCGGCCGCAACATTAATGCTGCCACAACGATGACTCTTGCTGACCTACGGCCTTCGGTAATGGCACCATTCCCAAATTATGTCGGCTCTATTGATAACCTCACTAACAACTTTGACGATGCCTTGCGCGAAATTATTGATAGTATAGCACCGCTAAAGCAAAAAAGGGCCCCTAAAAGGCGCACCCCATGGTTTACAGAAGAAATTAGAGCTCATAAATTATCATGTAGAAAGCTGGAACGCAAATGGCGCGCGACTAAACTTGAGGTTTTCCATCAAGCATAGTTTAATAACTTATAAACGCATGCTTACCTTAGCTAAAGCTAAATATTACTCAAATCTCATCCGTCTCAACAAAAACGATCCTAAATTTCTGTTTAGTACAGTAGCATCGCTAACCCAACAAGGGACTCCTCCCAGTAGCTCCACCCACTCGGCAGAAGATTTTATGAATTTCTTTAATAAGAAAATTGAACTCATTAGAAAGGAGATTAAAGACAACGCATCCCAGCTACAACTGGGTTCTATTAACACAGATACGACTGTATATACGACGGACACTGCCCTTCAAAATAGTCTCTCTATTTTTGATGAAATAACATTAGAGGAATTATTACAGCGTGGAAGTGGGATAAAACAAACAACATGTTTACTTGACCCACTTCCTGGGAAACTTATCAAGGAACTGTTTGTATTATTAGGTCCATCAGTGTTAAATATTATAAACGTATCACTTTCCTCCGGCACTGTTCCCCTAGCATTCAAAAAAACGGTTATTCATCCTCTGCTCAAAAGACCTAACCTCGATCCTGACCTCATGGTAAACTACCGACCGGTCTCCCACCTTCCGTTTATTTCCAAAATTCTCGAAAAAATTGTTGCACAACAGCTAAATGAACACTTAGTGACTAACAATCTCTGTGAACCTTTTCAATCCGGTTTCAGGGCAAATCACTCTACGGAGACAGCCCTCGCAAAAATGGCTAATGATCTATTGCTAACGATGGATTCTGATGCGTCATCTATGTTGCTGCTTCTTGATCTTAGCGCCGCTTTCGATACCGTCGATCATAATATTTTATTAGAGCGTATCAAAACACGTATTGGTATGTCAGACTTGGCCTTGTCTTGGTTTAACTCTTATCTTACTGACAGGATGCAGTGTGTCTCCCATAACAATGTGACCTCGGACTATGTCAAGGTAACGTGCGGAGTTCCCCAGGGTTCGGTTCT
This sequence comes from Entelurus aequoreus, assembly GCF_033978785.1. Classification (NCBI taxonomy): domain Eukaryota; kingdom Metazoa; phylum Chordata; class Actinopteri; order Syngnathiformes; family Syngnathidae; genus Entelurus; species Entelurus aequoreus. Next base: position 20,423,559 of record NC_084755.1, on the reverse strand, counting down.
TGCCCTGCACTCTTTAGTATTTACATGCTGCCGCTGGGTGACATCATACGCAAATACGGTGTTAGCTTTCACTGTTATGCTGATGACACCCAACTCTACATGCCCCTAAAGCTGACCAACACGCCGCATTGTAGTCAACTGGAGGCGTGTCTTAATGAAATTAAACAATGGATGTCCGTTAACTTTTTGCAACTCAATGCTAAGAAAACGGAAATGCTGATTATCGGTCCTGCTAGACACCGACATCTATTTAATAATACCACCTTAACATTTGACAACCAAACAATTACACAAGGCGACTCGGTAAAGAATCTGGGTATTATCTTCGACCCAACTCTCTCGTTTGAGTCACACATTAAGAGTGTTACTAAAACGGCCTTCTTTCATCTCCGTAATATCGCTAAAATTTGTTCCATCTTGTCCACTAGCGATGCTGAGATCATTATTCATGCGTTCGTTACGTCTCGTCTCGATTACTGTAACGTATTATTTTCGGGTATCCCTATGTCTAGCATTAAAAGATTACAGTTGGTACAAAATGCGGCTGCTAGACTTTTGACAAAAACAAGAAAGTTTGATCATATTACGCCTATACTGGCTCACTTGCATTGGCTTCCTGTGCACTTAAGATGCGACTTTAAGGTTTTACTACTTACTTATAAAATACTACACGGTTTAGCTCCAGCCTATCTCGCCGATTGTATTGTACCATATGTCCCGGCAAGAAATCTGCGTTCAAAGAACTCCGGCTTATTAGTGATTCCCAGAGCCAAAAAAAAAGTCTGCGGGCTATAGAGCGTTTTCTATTCGGGCTCCAGTACTCAGGAATGCCCTCCCGGTAACAGTTAGAGATGCTACCTCAGTAGAAGCATTTAAGTCCCATCCTAAAACTCATTTGTATAATCTAGCCTTTAAATAGACCCCCCTTTTTAGATCAGTTGATCTGCCGTTTCTTTTCTTCTCTCCTCTTCTCCCCTGTCCCTTGGGAGGGGGAGTTGCATAGGTCCGGTGGCCATGGATGAAGTTCTGGCTGTCCAGAGTCGGGACCCCGGGTGGACCACTAGCCTGTGCATCGGTTGGGGACATCTCTGCGCTGCTAACCCGTCTCCGCTCAGGATGGTTTCCTGCTGGCCCCACTATGCACTGGACTCTCGCTGATGTGTTGGATCCACTGTGGACTGGACTTTCACAATATTATGTCAGACCCACTCGACATCCATTGCTTTCGGTCTCCCCTAGAGGGGGGGGGTTACCCACATATGCGGTCCTCTCCAAGGTTTCTCATAGTCATTCACCGACGTCCCACTGGGGTGAGTTTTTCCTTGCCCGTATGTGGGCTCTGTACCGAGGATGTCGTTGTGGCTTGTGCAGCCCTTTGAGACACTTGTGATTTAGGGCTATATAAATAAACATTGATTGATTGATTGATTGATTGAAAATATAAATAACGACAAATAAAGTATATACACTATTAACCGCAACATGTAAGTGTAAAAAAACAACAACATTATGGTTTGTACAATTTCAGAATGTGCTTGTTCTACTTTTAAACAAAGAAAATAATCTGAAGTTGTCTTTATTTTTAAGTTTTTGTGCCGTGATTTTACAAGTACGGCCCACTTGCGAGTAGATTTTTCTCCATGTGGCCCCCGATCAAAAATGAGTTTGACACCCCTGCTTTAAACAATCTCACTGTCAAATAAATCTAAGATGGTGAATCTGGAAATTGACAACAACTTGGTGAGCTTTATTAGAGATTAAAAGAACACGCATCGGAGAAAAAGTTCTCCTCTCTTCACCCCCAAAACAATTTAGTCGAATATCCCTGATCTACACTATATTGCCAAAAGTATTTGGCCACCTGCCTGTACTCACATAGGAACTTGAAGTGCCATCCCATGGAATTTTCCAAAATGTTTTGGTATCCTGGAGGATTCAAAGTTCCTTTCACTGGAACTAGGGGGCCTGGCCCAACTCCTGAAAAACAACTCCACACCATAATTCCTCCTCCACCAAATTTTACACTCGGCACAATGCAGTTCGAAATGTAGTGTTCTCCTGGCAACCTCCAAACCCAGACTCGTCCCATCAGATTGCCAGATGGAAAAGCGTGATTCATCACTCCGGAGAAGGCGTCTCCACTGCTCTAGAGTCCAGTGGCGACATGCTTTACACCACTGTATCCGACGCTTTGCATTGGACTTGGTGATGTATGGCTTAGATGCAGCTGCTCGGCCATGGAAACCCATTCCATGAAGCTCTCTGCGTACTGTACGTGGGCTAATTGGAAGGTCACATGAAGTTTGGAGCTCTGTAGCAAATGACTGTGCAGAAAGTCTTTGCACTATGCGCTTCAGCATCCGCTGACCCCTCTATGTCAGTTTACGTGGCCTACCACTTGGTGGCTGACTTGCTGTTGTTCCCAAACTCTTCACTTTTCTTATAATAAAGTTGACTTTGGAATATTTAGGAGCGAGGAAATTTCTCCACTGGATTTGTAGCACAGGTGGCATCCTATGACAGTTTCACACTGGAAATCACTGAGAGCGGCACATTCTTTAACAAATGTTTGTAGAAACAGTCTCCATGCCTAAGTTCTTGATTTTATACACCGGGCATAGTGATTAGGACACCTGATTCTCATTATTTGGATGGGTGGCCAAACATTTTTGGCCATATAGTGTACCTGTTGGAGAAAACCCTGGTTTAGACTCTACTGGAAACACAGGCCTAAGTTTTGAGTCCTTATCTTTGAGAACTCCTTTGCTACTTTACTTCTCCTTTACCGACTCAAACGTAGTCCTCCTTAATCTCCCTCTCAGCGTGCCTCCCTTTTTGCTTCGCTTCCATCCAAAAAGGAATATGGGTCAGAGAGGAGGACCCTTGGACACGTTCCAGGGAGCGCGCCATATGCACAAAAATGACTATATCCTAATAAGTGAAGTTACGAGCCGGAGCACGGTGCACGCTGCGATAAAACAGTGAGGCGGGAAAATGTGTACGATCCGCTCCCTCTGCAGGGGTGATGAAAAGGGGGGCGTAATATGGGGAGGACAACAGGGTTTATTGAGTCATCTTGTTCCTCGCTGCTGAACGCATGGGGGACTAAAGCAACAGTTTCACAAACAGGACTGAGGATGACAACTTTTCAGCACGGCAAAAGGATGAAAACACACTTACCAGTGTCAGAGGCAGAGGACACAGCAGCCATCTTGTGTGTAGTAGAACCTCTGGTGTTCTCCACCTCCGCCCCCCTCCTTCGTCTCCTTCTCGCCTCCACGGTGGATCCCTCCTGTCGGCCCCTTCAGGGAGAGGAGCGAGCGGCGCCTGCGATGGATCCTGTGTCGGGTGCAGAAGGGTGGCAGCTCAATTCCTCCCTGACCCTCATTCTACTGCAGCACTCTCTGTTGTCTACACTCGCCATTCAAACTCTCCTCTCTCTTTTTTTGGGGGGCAATCTTTTAACCCCTCACTCCACTATTTCCTGTTTCTTCCTCTTCTGCGTACTCTTTTTTATCTCATTTATCCATCCGCGCTGCAGCACGAGCAGAAAGATGTCATCATTCCTTGATGGAGGAGAGAACGCTGTTGCTCAGCAGCAGCATCATCATCTTCATCATCATCAGTGGGCACAGGATGCAGACTGCAGCTAGGAGGACAGATGGATAGACAAGAGAAGGAGAAGGGAGGGAGGGAGAAAGAAGCAAGAACACACTATTTACAGCTGCATGTATCCTGCAGCAGCACCAACTTGCAGATAGGGATGACGTAGACGGCATGGATAAATTCTTCATGCGCTGCCACGTGTTACGTAACCCACAAAACGCCTAAACATAGCACGTTATATTATCCGTGTTGACAGCGGTGCGTCAATGGCGTGAATTATTGCTGAGCTATGAAAGTTTTACGCTAAACTGAATAAAAAATCAGCTAGCCAATCCGTTTAAAGGTTAAACAGAGAGTGTGACGTCACTATAGTGCCTTTTTTAAGGAATGTTTGGCTATTAAATTTAACACATAGTAAAAGTGTCTATACGTTAGAAGAAAAAAACAGTTTGCTTTAGTTTATTTTTTTATTTTTATGTTTTTCATTGGTTTATCTCAATTTTATTTTGAAATACAAAAAAATCACATTGAAAAACAAAGTGTTCTTTTTTTCAGCGTCAAGAGCAAAATGTACAAAATTTGTATTTCAAAATTTCACATGACAAAAATTAAAATTATCAATGAACAGAAAGAGAAAAAAAGGAGATCGGAGACAAACAATTCTCATATCCCCACACAGGAACCGGAAGTTGCTATGTAAAGACAATAATGCAAACTCTTTTTTTTTTTTTCTTAATTTATTTTTTTTTACATTTTTTACTGAACAACAAACATACATTTATAATTCACTTTCAACAACAAGGAAATAAAACAAAAGCAAATACGGATAAAAAATTTTATCATAAAAAAAAACCCAAAAAAAACGGGCTACCTAAATCACTTTAAATGTTTTTAAATGATATTCATTCGTGTCCTGTAAAATTTTGTTTTAAATTAAACTGGTCCTAAAATGCATTTTATTTTTGTGCAATACTAAACTATTTAAATCCTACAGTATAGCGTCGCTAATAGCTAGCTGGTAACCAGCACACTATAGCTATCTTAAATGCTAACATAATTAATATAAATATCTAATCATGTATTTGATATTTAAATTTGTGAAAAATCTTCAAGGAATATTTTTTTTTCTTTTTTTGAAGGTCTAATCAACTGTAGAAGACCTCTGGAATAGAAAATAGCATTAATGTATATTTATTTTTTGAGGCTTGGAAAATATTTCAGCAATGCATTAGTATTTTTTCTTTTTTTTTTATTGAACAACAAATATACATTTATAATTCACACAAAAGTCAAGGCACTTTCAACAACAAGGAAATAAAACAAAAGCAAATACAGATAACAAATTAAATAATAAAAATAAAAACACGGGCTACCTAAATCACTTTAAATTATTTTAAATGATATTCATTTGTGTCCTGTAACATTTTGTTTTAAATTAAACTGGTCCTAAAATGCATTTTATTTTTGTGCAATACTAAGCTATTTAAATCATACAGTATAGCGTCGCTAATAGCTAGCTGGTAACTAGCACACTATAGCTATCTTAAATGCTTATGTAGTAGAATTTCTGACCTTTGACCTATATTGCATGTCTAATGGGAATATACGCTCATTTGATTTCTTTCCTATTCTGTGCCAGTGGGACAAAAGTGAATGTTAAGTCGTGCCAACCTGTCTACAGAATGTGTTGACTGTCTAAAGGATTCGAGTTGTTATGGAACAGATAGGGAAAACAACAAGACATTGACGCATTTAGATAACAAACTATGACGCACAAGAGACATATAAAAAATGGCAGAAGACCGGAACTCGACAGTGATTTTGGCTTGTGTGTGTCTTGTTTGCTCCGGAGTGACATGTGGTCTGTCTGCACGGCCAACTCAATTCAACCTGCACTTCTGATAATGGGTAAATAAATTTGTTGTACTAAACTACTTTTGTTGCCTGTTTAAGCTTCGGACAATCCACTATACAAATTGGCGTCACGAACAGGATGGTTTAGAAGCTACAGGTCGACAGCCGATCCCGCTCTCTCAGTCAGGCAGACAGTGTGCTGCACGCGCGCATAACAAGGTAAGCGTTTTGCTTAAAGTGTAAACATTTTCTGCCTGGAGAGAGCCGGATCGATAAGACTAATTGCTGAATCTATTTTTGATAAAAGATAGGTTTAGTCAGGTTCTCCAAAAACAACCTGGACTGGGGTAAATTATGGTTGGATTGAGTTGTTTTATATGTGATCATTTGTCTGTGTGTTTGTTGAAAACTTGTGATTTCTTGTTTTTAACATAAGGGGATTGTTGATAGAATTTTGGTGGTTTGGAGTGTAGAAGCATAGACGATGTGAGACGAAAAATTTCTTTTAACCTCTTCATCCTCTGTCGTTGTCGGCAGAGGATGCTTTTTTCTGCAAGTACATTAGGTTAGCCGGAGTTGGATACAGCTAAATTATAGGCAAGAGTTGCTAAACTGGTGTGACATTTGGCCCATACAAATTGATGACGTCTATGAAGGTGCGACATATCTGTTTATGTGGAAACTGCAGCGGTGGGAAAAGCCTCTTATAGGTGACCGCTCATTGACTCCGGTAAAGGAGATCAACTGAGCGTATAGCTGTCACGACAAATTTGGAAATTTGCTGCAAATAGACAGGTATTGATCGGGCTGCATATGGTAGAGCTTTGGTGAAACTTGGTGAAACTGTATGGACTGACCAGACACGAGTCTGTAGGATTGCTGTTACGACCTGGTCGCATCGTGGTGCGAGGTGTTCTCCCAATGATGCAGACGGGCTCGGACACAGCTTGCAGGTAGGAAAATGATTTATTTTCACAAATCAGACAGAAAAAACAAAAACGACTAGCATGGGAGCTAGCAAGCAAAATAATCTAGCTTGAGAGCTAGCAGGAAGCAAAGTGGTCGTAACTTGTTGCATGAGAACAAACTAGGAAGCCAGGCAGAGTGCTGCCCGGGCGAAGACTAAATAGCCCTCTGATTAGCGCTCGGGCAACAGGTGCGCGTCCCGAAACGCTAACCAGAGGCAGGTGAGCAAAATCTGCCGTCATGGCAACAGAAACAAAACACACGTGACACTAAACTGTAACCAAACTGTGATCCGAGCAGCGGATCCTCACAGTACCCCCCCCTAAAAGGACAGATTCCAGATGTCCCTTGAAAACAAAAAAAACAACTGGAACCCCCAAAAAAAAAGCAATAGTTCACGAGTCAAGGGCGGGCGGGGGGGTGACTTGGTGGTGGGTCGCCAGGCCACGTGTCCCCGAATCCACCGGGGAAGGGTCAGGTGGCGGCGGCGAATGGAACGCCGCCGCCGCTGGCGAGGCGGGCGAGGCGGGCGACCACGGTAAGGCCACATTCGTGGCCGCCGAGAAGGTGGGCGTGAGTGGCGCCAGAATCTCAGCAGCCTCTGAGTCCTCGAGGGCTGCATGCGGGGACCTGCTTTCCGCTTGCGCCGCCGGACCACTCGAGGTCGCTGAGATGTCGCCGTGGAAGCGGTGGGAGTCGCTGTCGTGGCAGCCGGAGTCGCTGTCGTGGCAGCAGGAGTCGCTGTCGTGGCAGCAGGAGTCGCTGTCGTGGCAGCAGGAGTCGCTGTCGTGGCAGCAGGAGTCTCTGTCGTGGCAGCAGGAGTCGCTGTCGTGGCAGCAGGAGTCGCTGTCGTGGCAGCAGGAGTCGCTGTCGTGGCAGCAGGAGTCGCTGTCGTGGCAGCAGGAGTCGCTGTCGTGGCAGCAGGAGTCGCTGTCGTGGCAGCAGGAGTCGCTGTCGTGGCAGCCGGAGTCGCTGTCGTGGCAGCCGGAGTCGCTGTCGTGGCAGCCGGAGTCGCTGTCGTGGCAGCCGGAGTCGCTGTCGTGGCAGCAGGAGTCGCTGTCGTGGCAGCAGGAGTCGCTGTCGTGGCAGCCGGGGTCGCTGTCGTGGCAGCCGGAGTCGCTGTCGTGGCAGCCGGAGTCGCTGTCGTGGCAGCCGGAGTCGCTGGTGCGAGAACCAGTCGTGGTACAGGTACTGGTGCGAGAACCAGCCGTGGTGCAGGTACTGGTGCGAGAACCAGCCGTGGTGCAGGTACTGGTGTGAGAACCAGCCGTGGTGCAGGTACTGGTGCGAGAACCAGCCGTGGTGCAGGTACTGGTGCGAGAACCAGCCGTGGTGCAGGTACTGGTGCGAGAACCAGCCGTGGTGCAGGTACTGGTGCGAGAACCAGCCGTGGTGCAGGTACTGGTGCGAGAACCAGTCGTGGTGCAGGTACTGGTGCGGGAACCAGCCTAGGAGCAGATACTGGTGCGGGAACCAGCCGAGGTGCAGGTACTGGTGTGGGAACCAGCCGAGGTGCAGGTACTGGTGTGGGAACCAGCCGAGGTGCAGGTACTGGTGCGGGAACCAGCCGTGGAGCAGGTACTGGTGTGGGAACCAGCCGAGGTGCAGGTACTGGTGTGAGAACCAGTCGAGGTGCAGGTGGCCTAGCTGGCGGTTGCGGCTTAGCAGGCCGAAAAACCGGTGGTGGCGGCCGGGCAGGAGGTTGTGGCTTAGCCCGCCGAAGGACAGGTGGCGGTGGCCGAGCAGGAGGTTGCGGCTTAGCACGCCGTTGTGCCACCCCACTCGCACAGCTCCCAGTACTAGCCCCCCCCTCAAAAAGCGGATCCCAGACGCGCTCCTTGCGGATTGGAACCGTCTTCAAGGGTGGGTGGAGGGAGGTCCGGGGGAGGGCTGAATCCTCTCCTCTAAATTGTCCAAAATGTCTTTTCTTACTCCCCACTTGAGACTGGGTGGGAGCACAGGGGGAAAAAATATGTGCAGTGGGCGGAGCAATAGTCACTGGGGGTGGAGCTACAAAGTCAGGTGACCGGGACTGACTAGATTTACATTTCAAAAAAATGTCCTGGTAATGTTTTATCTTAGAATTCAAGTCCTTAGGAGGTGGCTGATAAAAAGGAGCAGAAGAATTAAAAAAAAATTCTTCGTCTCTGACGTCATCCACAGTGGGCGGGATGACGTCATTCGTGTGGGTCTCCAGCTGACTGACAGCCCAATTGGTGAAATGTTTGGCGAAATGGTCAATTGGGTTGCCAAACATCTGAGGAGGGGAATCTTGGGCTGAATGTTGCTTACTGTGTACCGGTGGAGGAGTCTGTGGGAGTGGCGCGTCTTGGCAGCGAAGTGAAGACCTCTTTGGTGGCTTCCGTCTTCGCTGACGCGTCCGGTGGTGCGGAGGTGTGGCGATGTCCTCGGGCCAAACGGAGTGGATTGGGACCAACCTTCCGTTAGGACCCCATATCAGGTCCTGACGCTCCGAAGGGGAATAGCGGAGAGTCTCCGCCTCCATTGCTCGCAACACCATCCACGCACCTTCGTCCATCTCCTCCGACGTGCTCGTTGCGGGAGAACTTCTTCTTGCTGGCTTCCTACTGTTACGACCTGGTCGCATCGTGGTGCGAGGTGTTCTCCCAATGATGCAGACGGGCTCGGACACAGCTTGCAGGTAGGAAAATGATTTATTTTCACAAATCAGACAGAAAAAACAAAAACGACTAGCATGGGAGCTAGCAAGCAAAATAATCTAGCTTGAGAGCTAGCAGGAAGCAAAGTGGTCGTAACTTGTTGCATGAGAACAAACTAGGAAGCCAGGCAGAGTGCTGCCCGGGCGAAGACTAAATAGCCCTCTGATTAGCGCTCGGGCAACAGGTGCGCGTCCCGAAACGCTAACCAGAGGCAGGTGAGCAAAATCTGCCGTCATGGCAACAGAAACAAAACACACGTGACACTAAACTGTAACCAAACTGTGATCCGAGCAGCGGATCCTCACAATTGCTGGGTGATTTCCAGTGGTCCTAATGGGCGTTAGGCCAGGTTTTTCTGTGTTGGTCAGGGATAACGCAGGTGTTGCTCCAATGAAACGGGTTAATCGCCGTTTTATGAGCAATGATGGAACCTGGTTTTTGTGATATGAGACGGCCGATTCCACAAAAGCACACGTGCATTAGTTGTTTATATTGGTCCGGACCAGGGGGGGGTGTGGTTTGTGGGATGAAAATGTGTGTTTTTTAAATTTATATATATATATATATCTGCGTATTGTAATAACATTTGTGTAGCACCTGGTTTCTTATCTGTTTTAATTCCCCTCTGAAAAAATCAACCTCTCCTCCTCACCTCCCCCCTCATGCTTTTGTGAGAGTTCCCTCACGCTTTTTTCGCACCCACGCTGATCTGCAAGAGCTGGGAAATTGTCGGTTATGTGTGTGCGTGTGAGAAAATAGACAAAGTTATGTACAGAAAACACATGAGTGAATGATCCATCCATATAATTATTTTCTTCCGCTTATCAAGAGGTTGGATCGCGGAGGCAGCAGCCTAAGCAGGGAGGCTCCCCCTCTTGGGCGCTGCGAGCGAATTCCAGTCATTTGAATTTGTTTTTAACTATACTGGTGATTGTGACTGTGCGATATTACAGTTGTTTTACACACTGAGATTTTGAGTACGGGAAAAAAGGCTCTTGCTCGCTGGTAAATTCTCTGTGTGTGAGTGACTGTGTGACGCATATAAAGAAAAGAAAAAAAAGGAGTCTCAGCTGGGAGACATTTTGAGATAAGTGTGTGTGCGTGTGACGAGGCTGTGTGAGTGACAGCTGCGTGAGGCGTGGGCCGAAGAGGTGTGACAATGTTAGGATAGCATTGAGCTAGGATAGCATTATGCTAGGTTAGCATTGTGTTAGCATAGCATTGAGCTAGGTTAGCATTGTGTTAGCATAGCATTGGGCTAGGTTAGCAAAAGTTTGCTTACTGAGGCATAGTAAGGCTAAGTTAGCATCTAGCTTGGCATTACTAAGTGTGGTTGAACAGTTATTCTCGGTCTGTAGAGTGTGCTACTAGTAGGTGCTTGCTAAGTCCAGTAAAATAATAGATATATGGAAAATTACACGTTTAAATATCAATAAATAAATACGGATTGTGGGACATTGAAACATTGTTTAATTCATCATTCATTTATATGTTTAGTATACTTTTTTGGTACAGCCTTGATGCTCTGCTGATCCATACAGTTCCTGGGTGGAAGTTGAGACAAAACACACACGCACGAACATCATAGATTAGGACACATTGTAACTTTGAATTAATAGTTATACAACAAATAAATTAATAATATTGAATTTAAATTTGATAAAGATAAATTGATTATACATTGACATTTTCATTTTTTTAGGAATAAACACACAATAAAATAAAAGTTAAATTTATATTCTAAAACATCTAGGGGTATCTGTGCAGGCTGTGAAACATAGAGTCTGAAGAAGTACAGATAAGAGCCACTCAGCGCCATTGTCAAAACAAAACGTAGAGAAGCGTTAAACAAATTCTAATCAGAAGGAAGACAGACCAAAATATGAGAAATTAAGTAAACAGACAGCAAGTAAACCAGAAATAATAATGTAAATAAATAACAAAGAAAGCAAATTTCTATGTGACATTGGTGCATGTAGAATTACAAATAGAGAATAAAACTAAATGGAAATAACTGTCTGCAAGATGAGCATGACGTCATGAATTGTGCTCGGGTTAGTAATAGTAGATAGATAGACAGATAAAACGTTATTGATTCCTTCAGGAGAGTTCCCTCAGGAAGAAGAACTAAAAAGTAAACAGTAACTAATAAGGGTATAAATGGAAACAAAATAGAAAAATATTACAAGGAGAATAAAAATAGAACAGTAAAATAAGAGAAACTAGGCATTAACGACCTGATATAAAAAAGTATTGCACTGTCATTGTTTTGCATTCCCTGTCATCCTAGCCCCCCCAAAGAGGAGTTGTACAGTCTAATGATGTATGAGACAAAGGATTTTTTATAGGCTAAACCAGTAGTTCTCAAAGGAGGGTATGGTGTTTCCGCCCGGATAAAAAAGGGAGGTACTTGAAGGTATGCCAAGGGGTACCTGAGATTTTAAATATTTTAAAATAGCGACAATTCAAAATCCTTTATAAATATAATTATAGAAGAATAATTCTTCAACAAAATAAATATTTAGAATTAAGTTCACGAGCCCAGATGGATCTCTATTACAATATCCAAAGAAGGTTGATGAATGTATGGAAATCTTTATTATAATTTAATCACTTGTTTAAATTTTAAAACGTTTTAGTTATTCTTATTTTTTTGTTTGTCCAAATAAGTCAATTAAGACCACAACAAATGAGCAATATGGTGCACTGTTATACAATTTAATAAATCAGAAAATGATGACATTATGCTGTATTTTATTTCTTTATTTTACTGGAAAAAAAAAAAAGGTTGAAAACCACTGCCCTAAATCATATCTAAAGCTACAATTATTTTATAAGACTGATTATTTTGGATTATTGTGTTTGTATTGTGAGAGAAGGAGAGAAAGTGAGAGAGAGAGGAAGAGAGAGCAGGTGAAAAAACAGATTGAAGGTGAAGAGGATGGTTTGAGAAAATATGGGAGAAGGATGTTTCTAACCTTACGTTATGTGAATGGTTTCTAGGAGAACAGAAAATAGAAACATTGTGTGAAGTGTAAGGAAGAGATGGATACAGGATGTTGTTTGTAAAGGAAAACGAAAGTGAAGAAAAGATGAGAAAGTGACAAATGAAGGTATTCGTAAATGGTATGCTGTTGATTGTGGTTAGCTGCAAGTTTGTTTATTTGTTTGTTTGTTTAGTTGTTTGAGTGAAATGGGAAGAAATCAATAGGAATAATTACATGCAAAATGGAATAAAACTATGAGTGCGATAGATAATGAATGAATAAATGAAATAAGTTCATTTTGGTCATATAATCAACTATCAACCAATTTGTGTGAGCAGTTTAACAGTAAATTAGACATATTAACAATCATACACATTTACACACAGCAAAGAAAAGAAAAAGAATGACCGAAAAAAGAATAGGCGGAAGCCAAAGCTTATATTGGCCTATGATATACATTTACTGAACATTAAATTACCTGGAACATCAACGTTAAAAGATGAAAGTAATTGTTACTATATTTTATAATGTTCAAAAAAACTTTACTTTTCAAGGGTCTCCAAAACCATAACAAAAAACTACATGTGTTCAGCTCATCACTGAGGATGGTACATCATTTAACTCCTAAAACTGAAACACATTTGTGTTTTTATTTTATTTTACTTGACCTATTTCAAAAATCAACATCCCCCGTAAATGATAGTTTTCTCCTCATAATGTAAACAAGCTAAGAATACAAACTGGAAGGCTGTTGTTCTTTACTCGGAAACATAATTGCCATTGTTTTAAAATTAAATTATCTGAACATTTAACACATTATGACTTATAAAAATAGATTGGTATGGTCATAACAATAATGCTTTGTGTAATATTGAAATGAGCCTTTTAATTTTAAGTATTGGGTCTATATTTCTTCTATAAACATTTCCCCAAACTTCAAAACAATATTACATATGGAAAAATAAATGAATAATATAACATGTGCAGACATTTCTTATTCAGCATGTGTTTAACTTTATACCGAATAGCAATGGATTTGGATATTTTTCTTTAATATGTTCAAAATGCGGCTTCCAACATATTAATAATCAATTACTATTCTCAAGAATGTAGTTCATATACTCTGTCAATTTCCACTTGATTCAACTTTAATTTTTGTTTCACAATTTGACTTTGCACCCTGGACAGGTCGCCACCTCATCACAGGGCCAACACAGATAGATAGACAGACAGCATTCACACACTAGGGCAAATTTAGTCTTATTAATTTCTACATATTGAGATCTATTACTTAAAATAACTACTTAACCACTGTTGTGAAACACCTTTCTAATTTATGGGAGTATTGGGATAGGATTGAGGAAGATGTCTGCCGTGGTGGTGGTTAGTTTGGAAATCAATTTAATAAAAGTAAGTTTAAGTCAGGTAACTTTAAAGTGCAGTCTGACATTTTAGTTTGGAGTAAATTATAGTTTTATTTAGACATTGCAGTACACCATACCATACGCCCGGGAATCGTTTTTGGTGATTTGGCTCCCAAAATTTTTTGTAGTCTTTGGTGTGACTCGACCGGGGTTTTGGGCTTGCGACCTGCCGATCTCAGGGCGGACACTCTAACCACTAGGCCACTGAGATGAAGGAGGCAATCCAAATCTCAACAGCTTTCAGTTAGCTATAGATTTTGAGAGTATAATGCGAATAACTATAACTTTACAACTGTTTGCTGTGAATAGTGTTGAATAATAATTACAAATAACAGCCTACATTAATAATTAGAATAAGAGCCGATATGTGAAGTGTTAAAAAGAGGAGAAGTGTGATTAGGGCTGGCGCCTAGAGCATGGCCTTGTGTGTTTGTTGTGACTAGGTTGGATAACCAGTCGGAGACAGGCAAGGAAAGGATAGGCAGCTTTGTTTGTGTGGCGTTTTTCATGCAACAAACTGAAATGAAAGAAAATAAAAGCAAAATTAAAATGCAGACAATAAAAGTAAACACAGTGCGGACGTTAAAAGTTAAAAGATTAAAAGATTTAGCTGAAAGATAAGGAGAAACGTGAATAAAAACATTCCTTTGTTTTGGAGAGTATCACGCACAGCGGGAGGTCAGAGTGCAAGCATGACAGCTTGCTCGTGCCTACTGATAGACAAATGATAGTTTAAATTAACTTATACATAATCTTTAAGTGAATTAAAAGGGTACTTAAATACACATGAAGTAGTACGTATAATCTTTGAATTAAGGTTATTGATTAGCAATTAATGGGATAGTTAAGAATGTAATTTTAAAACGTGATATGCAAAATTTAACTAACCGAGAGGATATGAAAACGATGGGTGTACATGTTTTGAGTTCCAAATTCTGGAGGAAAAAACCTCAACAAAACGTAAAACCATACAGACGGACTTGGGTGGTAGCCACGGTTGTGCTAGGTCAAGCGAGGGTGGAAAGGATGTGCAGCCGGGGGACTGCCAATCTGAACAAGACAAGCTCCAAAGTTGTAGCCAGAACATGCTCACAAAAAATACAGGTGTGACAGTAGGACGAACAGCAGCATACAAACAGACCCCTGCTGGACATAAGTGTCAACGGACAATGTTCAACACAATCTTTGAAGCATTCCTTTGTGGTCAACCTGCACACACCTTGTAATGACCTGCTTACGAACTGTGCCCTGACAATTCAATACCGCACAGAAGGAACTTCCTGATGTTGCCTGACAGCACGACATCAGCTGACAACTACTGGGGACGCCCCCCAGGAACGAGTGGAAGACGGGGACTGCTCCAACTGTCCTAGCACTGGCTGACGGAGGTGCGTCCGTGTGCCCTGCCACCCAAACCGCCAAAGTGTATGATCACCAATTAGACGACTCATAATAGGAGCCTTTTGACTCTTATATATGGTGGGACTCAAGGTATGGCCGCTCATGTGAACTATCCTTACAACAATTAGAATGGTATAAGATGGACAACTAATGAACCACATTGTTCCCTCTGTCCTGCCTACGAAACCAAAAATTTAGGTCAAATGATAAAACAGAGCGTAGCTGCCGCTGATTGAACCGATACGCTAATACCACATTTTCAATTATTTCGGTTGTCTGTTAAAAACATAGCTATTGGTTGCAATTTGGACAATCCTGCTGTAGGCTACAAGGAGCTAGCAGCTATACAACAGCTGAGCTAAAATAACAAATTTAAGCATATCAAAAAATTGTAGTTGCTTATTACATACACAAAGTTGCTTAGAGACAGAAGTCTGTAGAAAGTATTCAGTAACAAACGTGTCCAACCACAGGAAATATACTGAACAAATACAGCAGTTACTGTCAGACTCTAATCCGGATTACCTTGTCTATCAGAGACATGGTTAAAACCCACAACAACTTTCGTTCTAATTAATGTCCCGGGGGACAAGATTACAGAAAAGACAGATCGAGTGACAAAGGAGGGAGGAATTATGATTTATGAAAGGGAAAACATTAAAAGTAGATCAGTTTGAGTATGTTGAAATTAAAATCACATTTTCCTCAGAAATGTATTTCAAGGTAATTGTAGTATACTGACCGACCACAGCTAAAGACATTTTTCTTGATTCATTTTCAGACATCCTCAAACAGCATAGTATGAAAGAAGTAACGTCATGGGGGACGTTAATCTGGACTGGTTAAATAAGACGCGTAGAAAGAAACTTAAGGATATTATAAACGGCTTCTACATGATACAAATGATAAGCAGCTCTACTAGAATTACAATTGGATGACAAAAATCAAAGAGAACATCTGTAAATACACGAATGCAAAACCAGAAAGAAGAGTGTAAAATAAAAATACCATTGGATTAATAAAACAATTTGGATTCTAATAAAGACATGAGGACTCAGCTCTCATAAGAGAAATTATAACAGGTCTAAATACAGATCGTGTGATTTTAAAAGTTTGGAGGAACAAAGTTACAATGTTTATGCGGAAGTCTAAAGCTGACTTTCACTTAGAATTAATCAAAGCTGCAAAAGGGAACATTAGAAAGTTATGGAAAACCAGATACAAACTTACGGAAAGAGAGCAAACAAGAAAAAACACTATAACATTAAATATCAATGGCGCTACTATCACAGACAGTCTGGACATAAGTAATAATTTTAATGAACATTTCATCCAGTCTGTACAAACCCAAAACCTTTTTGTAACTGCGGACCGGTCAACGCTTGAAAATGTGTCCCACGGACCATGGCTGTATCTTCCTCGTTCTTCTGCTTCGTCTCCTTGTTGTGTGCGCAGTTGTGCACTCTCTAAAAGCCGTAGATGTTATAAGGTGATTGGGCAGGCACGCTGTTTATATTGTGGGAAAGCGGACGTGAGAACAGGCTGTCGACACGTCACTCAGGTCCGCATGGAGCTGGAGGGGGCGTGGCCTCCAGCTGCGGCTGTAAATCGGGAGATTTTCGGGAGAATATTTGTCCCGGGAGGTTTTCGGGAGAGGCGCTGAGGAGGGTTGGCAAGTATGAAAAATACAATCATGTGTGCTTACGGACTGTATCCCTGCAGACTGTATTGATCTATATTGATATATAATGTTGGAACCAGAAATATTAAAGAAACAACCCTTTTGTGCGAATGAGTGTGAATAAGTGTAAATGGGGGAGGGAGTTTTTTTGGGTTGGTGCACTAATTGTAAGTGTATCTTGTGTTTTGTATGTTGATTTAATAAAACAAAACAAAAACAAAAAAGGTTTTTTTTTTTTTTAATTCTTGTGCGGCCCGGTACCAATCGATCCACGGACCGGTATAGGACCGCGGCCCGGTGGTTGGGGACCACTGCTCTACAGCTCCACATATATAACAGCCATCAACCTCCATGTTAAATTTAACTTTCCAAAAATCATTTGAAGGTTATATTCCATCAGAGCCGGCCCAAGGCATAAGCGTACTAAGCGCTTGCTTGGGGCCCCGCGGCCACCAGGGGGCCCCCAAAAGCAATTAACAAAAAAATCTTATTTTTTATTTTTTGCATGTACGAGTCTGAGTCAGACTCGTACATGGCAGTGATTAGTATTAATAACAAAGTCGGCCATCAGATTTCTTACAGTGATGTCATAAATGACTTTGCCTCCAGAAAAGCCAGGAAGCACAGGTTTTAAGGAGTGGGTGGAGTGGTGTGGGTGGTGAAGCAGAGGAACAAAACTGTGATGTGATGGTCAAATGTGTGAATTAAGGACCTTAATTTAAGGTAGTTTATTTTGATTTTTTCCCAAAATTTTTTTTGCACATCGTTATGTACATTTACATAGTTTTAATATGTAGTAACTTTATATTTGTTTATTAACCGTTATGTTACCTTGTTTCTGGTAACAGCTGTTCATTAATATTATTTAAGTATTTGCTTGATATTTAATTTAATTATGTTGTTTTTTGTACAATTGAATTTGTTCCTTTTTATATATATTTAAGTGATTTTATTGTTGCACTTTATTGTTTTTCTTGCACTACGAATTATTTTTGCACATTGCTGTTTCAATTTTGTTACCAAAAATAATAAAGTGAATCAGAATCAGCTTTATTGTCCAGTTATGTTTAACACACATGGAATTTAACTTCAGTAGACTGCGCTCTCTTTGTACAAAGTAAACATTAAATATGAACAATTACCTAAAAATATAAACTAGTAATTAAATACTAATATGTACAAGACTGATGAGACAAGATGACACTTTTACTGTAAATACAAAGCTTTATCACTTGGACTGTTCAACCCTAGGCCACTCTTGTAGCTGAATGTTTTCTACATTTTAAGATTAGGAACCATATGTGGCACTCTGGACATCATTCGTTCATTCATTGGTATTATTTATGTTCTTAACTGGGCCAACCCCATATCTTTATAAATGACATGTCATTTGTAAAGACATGCCATGCAGGCTGACAATAGGATAATGTAAACAACACTGCCAGAGCCGCAGTGAGTTTCTAGTAGGTGTGTGAATGATCAACAATCAATATTATTGGCAGAAATAGAGGGCCCCAAAATCAAATTTTGCTTAGGGCCCCATGGAGGCTTGGGCCGGCACTTTATTCCATTAATAATTTTAAATTGTATTTCTTTAAATTTGGGAAGAATTTGGTATGTAATATGTATTGTCCTTATTTTCCTTAGCTCAACTTTTGTAAACTCCTTCAGGATATATTGTCTATGAACTGTGCCCGGAAAATATTATTTCACTAAAACTGCCCTCATATATTTGTTGGAACATTTTTCATCACATAAATGAACATCTTCAATATTAAGGTTTCTCAGACAATGTGTAGTATTTGAATATAAAACATCCTGAGTCAACATAGATTTTAAGGATAGAGGACTTTGCCGTGGCTTCTTAGGGTCCTTATTTTACGGCGGGATTTGCCGTATTTCGTCACGGGTGTCACAAACCACGCGCCGTACGCTGACTTAAAGTGTCGTAAAAACGCATGACAAACTCATGAAATAGTGGCGTCGCCGGCTGTCTTTTTCTCTCCTACTCGTCGTGCGGGAGGCTAGCGTGTTTGTGTCGGTGTGCGAAGAGGACGGGCCAACCTCTCACTTTAGCTAAGAACCATGGCGGGAGCGGACGAATTTATGAAGTATCGTTCGCCACTGGTGTCAAGATATGCCAGCAAGGAAATGGCCTACAACTTCAGTGACAAGAAGAAATTCACAACGTGGAGGAAGCTGTGGATCTACCTCGCCAAGGCTGAGAAGGTTTGGACAATAATAACTTCTTCAAATTAAGTCCTAAGTACTTTTTGTCCTACTTTACATGCATTTATGTATTCGACCTTCCAAAAGAAGACCAATCAAATTCCCTGCTCTAAATATAGTAACTAACACGTGACAGCTACACTAAACTAATGTACAAATATAACAAACTGTTTTCTGAGATAGGCTCCAGCACCCCTGCGACCCCAAACGGGACAAGCGGTAGTAAATGGATGGATAGATGTTTTCATCCAGAATAATTTATACTTACTGGCAACTCTGTTTCTTGTAAACACTACATTCAATTGTACTGTTATAAAGGTAGGTAGGTAGGTAGGTCTTTATTGTCATTGCTTAAGTACAACAAAATGTTGTTTTCAGCACAAACCCGTTCAAGATTAGACAAACAAACAGTGTACAAGGTTACAGAATAGGAACGCTGATGGGTCGTCACAAGGCGCCCCGCCCCGTAAAAGATGGGAAAAAGGTAAATGCTGGGGAAGGATGAGTAAAAAAATACAATGTAGACTAAACCTCCATAGCAAAACACATATACTGTACATATTACAACATCTCAACACTAGCAACAGAGGGGAGGAAGTGGGGACCACGGTGGAAGGCTGCAGCTCTTCAGGTGCTGCCCATCCGTCCATCGCCCCTAAGGGATTCGCGTCAAGGGCGTTGGATGGGGAGTGGGGTATGTGTGTGTGGCGTATATTTTTGTGGATGTGTGTGTAAGCCTGCAGCGTGTCTCTATTCCGCGGCCTTGATGTTGAGAAGTTGCTAGTCCAAAGTCACAAAAGCACTCCATATTCCAGTGGTATGTTATATTAATGTGAGTGTGAATGTTGCTTGTCTATCTGTTGGCCCTGTGATGAGGTGGCGACTTGTCCAGGGTGTACCCTGCCTTCCGCCCGAATGCAGCTGAGATAGGCTTCAAAGGGACAAGCGGTAGAAAATGGATGGATGGATGTTATGTTATAGGCGATTACGCATATCTTCACAAATGCATGTTATTCCTGCTTTCAAAGTATTGCTATTACATTGCAAAACTGCAGGATCTGATACCGGAAGTTGAGGTCAAGTGTCTGAAAACATTTATCCTGTTTTAATACTATTTGATGCAAACCACGGTGTCTGATATGATTTATTCTGAATTCATCCATTTGTCATTTAATGAAAACCACAGTGCCTGATCTCATGCATCATGAAATTATCTACTCAATGCTATTGAAAGAAAACCACACTGTCTGTATTCATTTATCCTGAATTCATATATTTAGTACTATTTAATGAAAACACAGGGTCTGACATGCTTTGTCCTGAATTCATCCACGTATATTGTTTCTGAAAACCACAGTGTCTGATATCATTCATCCTGAATTCGTATTTCTATTACTATTTAATGAAATCCACAGTGTCTGATATTAATCATATCATTTACCCCGAAGTTATCTATTTTATACCATTTAATGAAAATCACAGAGGCACTTTTCTTGAATGTATGTATTTATTACTATGCAATGAAAACTGGTGTCTGATATGATTTATCCTTAATTAATCCATTTATAACTGAAGGAAAACCACAGTGTCTGATATAATTTATCCTGAATTTATATATTTAGTACTATGGATGTAATAGTATTGTAGATAGCGCAATGTTGCTGTTTCAAAATCTTAACAATAATCCTGTGACGTGTGACAGTATCAAACGAAAACTTGGTGGGTTTAAGTTATTTTGGTGCTTCTGCTCAGTGGCCTTGTGGTTAGAGTGTCCATCGTGAGTTCAAACCCTGGCCGAGTCATACCAAAGACTAAAAAAATGGGACCCATTACCTCCCTGCTTGGCACTTCGCATCAAGGTTTGGAATTGGGGGTTAAATCACCAAAATGATTCCCGTGTGTGGCCACCGCTGCTGCTCACTGCCCCCCTCACCTCCCAGTTGGTGGAACAAGGGGATGGGTCAAATGCAGAGGGTAATTTCACCACACCAAGTGTGTGTGTGACTATCAGTGATACTTTAACTTTAACTTAATTTGATGCAAACCCTGGTATCTGATATCATTTATTCTGAATTAATCCATTTATCATTTAAAGAAAACCACAGTGCCTGATGTCATGTATCCTGAAGTTGTCTACTCAATGCTATTGAAAGAAAACCACACTGTCTGTAATCATGTATCCTGAATTCATCTATTTAGTACTATTTAATGAAAACCACAGGGTCTGACATACTTTGTCCAGAATTCATCCATGTATATTTTTTATGAAAACCACAGTGTCTGATATCATTTATCCTGAATTCATCTTTCTATTATTGTTTAATGAAACCCACAGAGGCTAATACCATTTATCTTGAATCAATCCATCCATCCATTTTCCTCCGCTTATCCGATTTCGGCTCGCGGGGGCAGCAGCCTAAGCAGAGAAGCCTCTCCCCAGCCACTTCGTCCAGCTCCTCCCGGGGGATCCAGAGGCGTTCCCAGGCCAGCCGAGAGACATAGTCTTCTCAACGTGTCCTGGGTCTTTCCCGTGGCGTCCTACCCGTCGGACGTGCCCTAATCCTGACCAAATGCCCAAACCACGTCATCTGGCTCCTCTCGATGTGGAGGAGCAGCGGCTTTACTTTGAGCTCCTCCCGGATGGCAGAGCTTCTCACCCTATCTCTAAGGCAGAGCCCCGCCACACGGCGGAGGAAACTCATTTCGGCCGCTTGTACCCGTGATCTTGTCCTTTTGGTCATAACCCAAAGCTCATGACCATAGGTGAGGATGGGAACGTAGATCGACCGGTAAATTGAGAGCTTTGCCTTCCGGCTCAGCTCCTTCTTCACCACAACGGATCGATACAGCATCCGCATTACTAAAGACGGCGCACCGATTTGCCTGTCGATCTCACTCTTGAACAAGACTCGGAGGTACTTGAATGTATGTATTTATTACTATGTAATGAAAACCGGTGCCTGATATGATTCATCCTTAATTTATCCATTTATAATTGAATGAAAACCACAGTGTCTGATATCATTTATCCTGAATTTATATATTTATTTCTATTAAATGAAAACTAAAGTGTTTATTATATATCCCTAATTCATCCATTTATCATTGAATAAAAACCACAGTGTCTGATATCATTTATCCTGAATTAATCTATTTAATACTATGGATGTACCGCAGTGTTGCTGTTTCAAAATATTAACAATAATCCTGTGACGTGTGACGGTATCAAACGAAAACTTGGTGGGTGTAGGTTTTTTTGGTGCTTTTGCGTTGGCATCTGACATAAACTACAGTGGATGTTCCGGCAATATTCTTTGCACTAAAAATACATTTGTTTGTAGTAATGAATATGATTAGATTTGATTTGAGCATCATGTTTGTGTTCAATTACAGTAAGTGTGTTTATCCTAAACATTCCTGCCACTTTATTTTTCATACTATGGCATTTAAAAAAAATGTTTTTATTTTTTTAAACAATACAGTAACAATACCGTGGCTTTATACTGTGCTAATATCGTATTGTGACATTTTGATATTGTTACATCCCTATTTAGTACTATTTAATGAATACCACATTGTCTTACATAATTTGCCCTGAATTCATTTATATATTATTGAATGAAAACCGCAGTGTCTGATATAATGTATCCTTAATTCATCTATCTATTAATATTTAATTAAAACTACAGTGTCTGATATAATTAATCTTTTTAATATTGGCTGATATCATGTATCTTGAATGTATCTATGTATTCCTTCCTAATGAAAACCAGTGCCTGATATAATCTATTCTGATCGTCTGATCTAAATTGATCAATTCATTACAATTGAATGAAAACCATGGTGTCCGATATTATTTATCCTGAATTTGTCTTTATTACCATTTAATGAAAACCACAGTGTCTGATACCATTAATCCTGAATTCATCCATTTATTATTAAATGGAAACCTCAGTCAATATCATTTATCCTGAAGGAATCTGTTTATTACTATTTCATGAAAACCACAATGTCAGATATAATAACTCAGTAGATTTTAAAAGAGTAAAATAAACCCATATTTGTGTGTAATAATAGATTGGCGACATAAAGGGGCAAGAAATATGTCAATATTGAATAAAGCTAAATATGTTTTGGACCAACCCCTAGAGCAGGGGTGGGCAATTAATTTTCACCGGGGGCCGCATAAGCAACCCGAGCACTGCTGGAGGGCCACACGACAATATTTCAATTAAATTTTGCTCAATATTATTTTTGATATACCGTAAGATAAATAATAATGATGATAATAATAATAATAATAATTAATAATAATAATAATAATTTAATTTAACCTCACTTAACTTTATACAAAAGCAGATTGCTTTTGATGGTCACTTTATCCTGCATTGTCCAACATTTTTCCCCATCAGATTTGGACAACCATCTGTTGTTAAAAATAGTTTTTAATCATATTTATTTTATATTGTTTTTTTATATTGGTTTTATATGTAATTGTTTTTTCTTTTTATTCAGTCATTGGTGGAGCTAAGGATAATATTTGAATATTGTTTTTAATATTGTTGTGCAGCACTTTGGAAACATTTTGTTGTTTAAATGTGCTATATAAATAAAGTGGATTGGATTGTCACACCTGCCAGCTTGTCCCATTTCAGTCCTAACATGTCCAAACACGCATTTACCTATGTGAACAAGTCATTACCTGTGGTTGTCTCTTTAATTGACTGCATGGCTGCCACCTACTCCGTGATTTGAAAGTCTGCAGTTATCCCACGTAAGAAGAAGAGCAGCTGGAGGTGTCACGTACATCACAGATCTCATCCAAAGTTAGCGAAAAACAGTCTAAGTCTCCGGGCATACAGCGCAACAGAGTCCAATAAGCACTCCTTAATAAACTCTCCGTCAGAAAACGCCTTACTTTTTCTGGCGCTTTTGTGAGAAATGACGAAACTTGTCCTGACGGCTGCATCTCTGGGGGTGTGAAATATGGCAAAAAGTCCTTGTTGGGTTTTGCAGTTTTACCATCAACGCATCAGCCTCCCTTGCGCGCGCTTCATCAGACACATTCCGGTATTTTCCCTCGTGTTTCTTCGTGTAGTGGCGATTCAAATGATATTCTTTAAACACAGCAAGCTGTGTACCACAAATTAAGCACACGGCTTTACCATTAATTTATGTAAAGAAATACTTGCCAGTCCAAAACACGCCATTCGTCATCAACTTTTCTTTTTTTAGCGTCTCATCACTTGTCGCTGTGCACCTGCACTCACAGGTTCCCCCCGGACATATGGCATGAATAACACATTTCAAAATAAAAGCAGCACAGTTGTATTGCGCGCACGACATAGATGTTTTTTAAACTTTATTTTGTAATTTGTTATTGCGCCGTTCAATTCACTCACAATCGCACACGCGCATACGTCCACACGGAAGTAATACAAATAACGCTTTTCAAAACAAAAGCAGCACCGTTGTATTGCACACTCGACATAGATACTTTTTGAAATTTATTTTGAAATTTTTGATTGGCCTCACGCGGGCCGGACAGGGATGCGCAAAGGGCCGGATACGGCCCGCGGGCCGTACAATGCCCAGGTCTGCCCTAGAGGGACAAGCAGTAGAAAATCGATAGATGGATGTTTTGGACCAAAAATCCCTCTACTGTATATTCTCTACTGCTTGCTTGTGTTACTATATCTGAGTTAGTGTGTAGAAATATGGGGAAATAACTCCAAAGGTACGCTTCATTCACTAACTGTGTTACAAGATCAGTTAGAATAATGTTGGATAAAGAGTACATTCAACCCCTTTTATTTATTTACCCGGTAATCAAAAATATTGAAATTCAATAATTTGGTGCATTTGCAAACAGCTAAAATTATGTCTGGAGCAAAACCTAACCTGCTACCCACGAATGTCATCAATTCTTCTTAACAAACGAGGAGAAATGTAACCTTTACAGAAAAATCGAGTTTAAGGCATTGCTGAGTACATTTGTATTCACTAATAAAGCAACGGATTGTTTGAATAGAAGGTAAAGTTTGAAGGTTTCTTTCTTGTAGTGCTATGCCATAGAGTGCAAAACAGTGCACAAAGCTGTAAATTTAGTTTAACTTTGCTAAAAAAAACACAAAATTATAATTTTTTTTTAGGTGGTATACAAATTAGTCATATTTTTCTGAGTGTAGTTTTGTGATTTCAAACTGTTGAAGTTATTCATTATTGCAACGCTTGTTTTTATGTGGTGCTTCTTTAAGTGGAAATACTTTGACGCTGTAAAGTATTGACCCCATGACCTGCATGACTCCGGCCTCTGTCTCACTACTAGGGTCGAGGGTCATTGAGCAGCTGCTGATAGTTTATAATTAGTGTATTAGGGGCTGGTGGCTCCCGTAGGCCTAAGATGGGCAGTCCTCTTGCAGCCATCTTGGCTGAGGCGGCGCGACACAGGGCGAGCGCCGCTGTACTCTCCTGTTAGGCTGGGTTGGGAGTTGGGTTTGTGGGAGTCTGGTTGATGGTGGAGCGGGACGGTCTTTCCGTCCGGCTGCAGGGAGTCTCTGGGCCCCTCGGGATGGGGGGGTCCCGTCTTTCTGTCAATGTGTGGTGTGGTCTCTTGCTGGCTTGGGGACTGGTTGTCTCCTGCTTCTCCCGTGCCTTGTCCTCGACCAGGCACGGTCATGGGGGTCCCCTCATTGGTTGACCTGCCTCGCGTATTCCCTAGGGGCAGAACCTACTGTTTTGAGTGGGGCTTTCTGGGTGGTCGGGCCATACCTTGGCTCCCGCACATACTGGGAGACAAATATACTGTACATACAAACTAACATACATACATACATAATGTAATACGTATAATACGTACGCACGCACATACGTACCTACGCACTTACATACAAACAGACTTATATTCATTCATACGTACATACATTCATACATATATATGCATATACAATACATACATACATAAATGCTTACGCTAGAGCTGAAAA
Source organism: Entelurus aequoreus (assembly GCF_033978785.1). NCBI lineage: Eukaryota > Metazoa > Chordata > Actinopteri > Syngnathiformes > Syngnathidae > Entelurus > Entelurus aequoreus. The sequence goes on along the minus strand of NC_084755.1, from coordinate 20,397,744 downwards.
ATGTATACAATTTTGATTAAAATTTTGGTTATGGCTTCTTACGATCATGAAAATTAAAATAAAAACAAACAAACTGATTGTTCTGCGCAACGTGCATGATTACTTTTATTTCTATTTTATTTGTATTTTCCCATTTTAGTGCAATAATGTTTATGGTCATTACTGTGTTATTACTATTTACTTCATTGACTGGTTCTTCTTTATAATTTTTGGTGTCATATTTGTAAATATTCTATTTGGTGATTTGTTTTTTGTTGTTGTTGTCCCCCTCTTGTCCCCACAATTTCCCCCCGTCTTCTTTTGTTTCTTCTTACTATCCCCTCCTGCTTCGGTCCAGCTTCGCCAAACACTAAATTTATCCATTTAATAAAGTTTAATAATATCTCACGCTTCTCTGTTTTAAAGTATAACTGCAGGGCTCGAATTTAACCACGGCAACTGTGACAAAAACCGCGACCGCCCTTTCATTTTCTGTAATGCTCTGAAAAATTGACCAACATTTGCGGCAAGATTATGCCGTGACCGCTGTCAGGTTCAAACACTGATGACATCTATTAAACAAGACAAGAAGCAAAGAATCAAACAGAGACAGAATTCAATTTGGCTCAATTGAGGAGAAACGTGTCGACCTGTAACCTCTTACAGTGTCACCCACGCTCTGGCAAAAGATTGTACTCCTCCTTCTTTATTTTACTTTCTCCGACCACATGACCACAGCTGCTTCCAGAGGGAAGTGGGTCGTAAACAGCGTTGCCTTTGGTTACAGAACAGTTCGAAAGAAAAGGTCGTAAACGAGTTCAAAAAGAGGTTTGTAAAACAGTTCAAAAAGACGTTCGTAAAACAGTTGAAAAAGGAAGTCGCCTGGAGGGGATTCTGGTCCTGCTTCCTCTTCGCCTTAGGTCAGACAATATATTTCTGTTTGATTATAATACATGAAAGACAACAGGAACACCTTCATCTTGCTTCCCCCCTACACAGTGGAGTTTTACGAGCCTTACTCTTGGTAGGTTCCAAAGACAGCTTTTGCTTCGCACCGGGCACTCAACTGTAACACTAAGTTTTTGTGATAACTTAGAAACAATTATTTTAACATTTCCCTCCTGTTTATCACATAAACTTTCCCATAATCTCCTTATCCCTAATAACTTCTTTTTGCGATTTTCAGTTAATGGTTCATTTCCCTAGGACCAAGTTATGTTTACACTCAGAATTGAACATCAATTTTCCCCTCATAATTATGACATTTCTGGAAACAAATCAGGAACACCATCCAAATAGACCTCCATGATGTCCCTCCTGGCCTCCTGTTGGGACTCGGCGGGGGACGTGTCTTTGTCCCTCCTCCTGGCCCCCTTCCGCCCGTCCCTGGTTTTTGCACCAGGGGACACCAACAACCAGGCGCGTCTTCTCCCAATAATGGACGGCGTCTGGCAGCCGCCTGGTGGAGAAGGGGCTACTACCGGCATCTGTGCTGGGAAGCACACGCCGCGTTCTTCACCGTTGTCATCGGCTCCTCTTACGACAACATCATCTCTGGCGGGTTTTCGCAGGGCGCCGCCATCTTTAGTGTCGTCAACATCGTCGACGACTCCGCCTATGACGCAATCTTCAATGTCATCATCATCGTCGACGACTCCGCCCACGATGACATTTTCTCTGGCGCGCCTTCGCACGGCGCAGACATCTTCCGCGTCACTCTGCACGGTGCCGCCATCGAAAACTCCTCCCATGGCGCTGTCGTCGTCATCATCATCGTCGGCGCAAGCTGCGCGACCTCCTCCTCATCCGCCAAAGATGCGCTGTCGGCAGCGATCTGCAGAACCTGCGTGTGGACCTTCGCAGCTGTTGGTGCTCAGGTATCACGCGTTTCCGCCACTAATTTGGCCGTTCCGTGGTCGCCCGCCTCGCCAGTTCCAGCGGCGTTCAACGCGTCGCCGCCTGACTTTCCCTCGCTGGCTGCGGGGACACTTGGCCTGGCGACCCTCCGCCAAGTCCTCCCTCCACCCTCCCGTAACTTTTGGATTTTTGACCGCTCTTGTTTCCAGGGAACATCTGGAATCTGTTCCTTGAGGGGGGGGGGGGGCTGTGACGATCTGTCACTTCATTTGTGTTTGTTTCCTTGTTTTAGTATTTACTTCCTGTCAGTGCTCTTATTTTGTTATATTTCCTGTTTGTTCCGCTGAGCACTGTTTTTTCCTCACCTGCCGTTGATTGGCAGCCGGTCCACACCTGCTGCCAATCAACATGTATCCTATTTATACTTTGTCTCGAGCACTCCTCAGTGCTCGATGATAACACTCTATGTTTAGAACATTTATGCAAGACTGCTTTATTTTTTGGTACATGAGATTAAAACTCATCTTACCTATTCATCGCTCTCCTGGTTCTTCCATCTTGGGGTCACACAAACGGCAGCCATGCGAGTTCCTCACAATAATGATCCTATATTCTTGATGAATTGATTTACAAAATAAGGTCCATTGTCACTGTATAGATTTAGTTATACCATATCTTGGTATTATATCTTTGCATAATGCTTTTGCTACTGTTAGCGCATCTGCTTTTCCTTTGAAAATGCATCTACTATGACCAGACAATAATGTTTTCCTTCACTCTTATTTAGTTCAATAAAATCCATGCATAGATGTTGGAATGGGTGTTGTGGTTTGGGGAATTGGCCCCGTTGTGGGCGCATATTCCCTTGTGCATTGTGTCTTGCACAGGTCATGCATGTTTTACAATTTTTTTTTTTGTATAAGAATACAACTATAGGTAGTATAGTGCTTCTGTATAAGGGTATTCATATCCCTCCTGTTGAGTCATGAGTTCAACCATGGCTCAAAACTGCTACCCACTTATACAGATTTTTTTGGTAAGATTAGTTTATTGTCTGGACATACATAGATGTCTTCTTTGTTCAACGTGACTCCGTTTTTTATCCATTTATCTTTTTCTTGTGGATTACTTTGTTGTTGCATATCTTTTAGTATATCATTATTCATGTCACTAGTTTGTAGTTTGAAATTTGTATTTCCTTTTCTGCTGCTTGTTTTGCTGTTTTGTCAGCCAACACATTTCCTATTGATACTGTGTCTGTTCCTTTGGTGTGTGCTGCACATTTGCATATTGCTATTTTAGCTGGTATGTACTGCTTTTACTAATTCTTTTTTATCAGTTCTCCATGTGTTACAGGTTTTCCGGTTGACGTTATCATTCCTCTATTTTTCCAATGTTGTGCAAATGTGTGCACTGTTGAAAATGTGTATTGGCTATCTGTATATTGTGATCTTTTGATCTTTCATTACTTTACATGCTTCTATTAGTGCTACTAGTTCTGCAGCTTGCATTGAGTAATTTGATGGTCATTTGATAGCTTTCAAAACTTTTAGTTGCTGTTGCAACCACACATCCTATTCTATTTTTATTTCACAGAATGCTGCTTCAGCTTCTGAATTGCACTCTACAGATGATTACATTTTTTACATTAATTTACTTAATGGAGCTACTATTTCAGCATAATTTGGTATCCAACTTCTACAATAATTATTTAATCCTAAAAATTACCTCATTTGCTTCTTTGTTTGTGGTTTTTGTGCTTGTAGTACTGCTGTTTTTCTACTTTACACAATAATGCGTCCATCTTTGTTTAGACAATGTTCTAGATACTTTACTTCTCTTTTGCATAATTGTACTTTTATTTTGCTTACTTTGTGTCCTTCACTATGTAGATGATTTAATAACGCTAATGTTATTTTTCTCCTAATTCAAATGTTATACATATTACTTTTATGTAATTTTTAAGTAACATTTTAAACTCACTTAACTGTCTATACGCCAATTAATCTATACTTTTACACTCAGAATTTACATTCTTCCAATTCTTTATATTTCTTATTTGCAATTATTATTCAACAATATTCAAAGCAAACAGTTGTCTATCGCTAGCTGATAGCTGTCGTAATTGCCATGCCTCCTTATTTATTCATTATCTTATCTTATGGTGTACTGCAAATGTCTAAAACATAATCTAACCTAAGAATGTTATACTACACTTCAAAGTTAAACCTACTTTAAACTTACATGTAATACATTCATTTTCACACCTCCTCTCCCAATGTGCCCCACACACACACACACACACACACACAAAAAGCTGTGTGTGAGTGCGTGTGTGCACTCCTAAGAGCAAAGGTCAGCAACACTTGAAGAGCGCTTCTCTATTTTTTTTTTTTTCCTCAGCTTATAAACAATGTAACCCACCTTATCACTTTATCATGCTATACATATCAACTCTTATCATAGTTTTTAACCTAGGTTTTTATTTGTTTCATTATTTTAAATACATATATACAGGACTGTCTCAG
>NC_084755.1:20370880-20388380 GCF_033978785.1 Entelurus aequoreus | reverse complement strand
AAGAGACCAACTACATTTCTATACTATCCAGTATTTTATTGAAAAAGAACAGCATACTGGCACCATACTTATTTTGATTATTGTTTCTCAGCTGTTTGTAAATGTTGCAATTTATAAATACAAGTTTATTTAAAATAAATAAAAAAAGCCTCTGCGCATGCACATAGCATAGATCCAACGAATCGATGACTAAATTAATCGGCAACTATTTTTATAATCGATTTTAATCGATTTAATCGATTAGTTGTTACAGCCCTAGTTTGATTATAATACATGAAAGACAACAGGAACACCTTCATCTTGCTTCCCCCTACACAGTGGAGTTTTACGAGCTTTATTCTTGGTAGGTTCCAATGACAGCTTTTGTTTCTCACCGGCCACTCAATGTAACACAAAGTTTTTGTGATAACTTAGAAACAATTATTCTAACAACCGCCCTTACCTTTTCACTTGTTAATGGACTAGGGATGTAATGGTCAACGGTATAATGATAATTTGCGATCAAATTCCAGACGGATGGTAATATCGTCTACTTTGTTTAATTAACACGGAGCCAAGCGATTGATTTCACACCATGCGGAGTTTGACGGAATACAAACGGCCTTTAGCTGAGGATGAGAAGAGAAGCTGCCACTCTGCATGATGGTAGTCAATCTTAATGATCATGTTAACTTTGACACTCATATGCAAGTGAATGAATACTTAGTCAATAGCCATACATGTCACACTAAGAGTGTCCGTATAAACAACGCCAACACTGTCATAAATCTGTGCCATATAGTGAGACCACACTAAACAACAATGACAAACACATTTTGGGAGAATATTTGCACCGCAACACAACATAAAAACAACAGAACAAATTCCCAGAATTCCTTGCAGCACCAACTCTTCTGGGACACTATAGTCATCTTCCCTCGCTTCCCGTCATGCATTTAAGAGCGTACTGCTGTTAGATGGACACAGGTGTGGACAATATTGGAGACAGACGCACTTGTTCCCACACTACAAGTAAACAGTGAAGGAGAACAACTATATGATGTTGCTTTTATTTTGTCAATACAGCGTCCATCAGCTGCTGTGACTGAGAGTTAATGATGTGAGGAAACATGCAGCAGGTGATGTGTCGTGAACATTGTCACAACTTGTTTATATAGTCTTTAGTTTGTTGACTGGGATGTTCACTTGTCCTTTATTTACCTGCTAACAGTATCAGTGTTCAAATAACATCAATACTGGCTCAAATGTTTTGTGATCTCATCGAACTGAACGTAGGCTGTGTATTCGATTTGAGAGATGTCACTCCTGTTTTTTGTTGTTGTTGGCCAAACTGTTGTACTGAACCACAAGGGGGAGTTGGAAAAGAACAAAGCTTGTTTAATTGACTTCATCTTCCTTAGCCAAACTGCTTTGTGTTTTATTTTGATATCAAAAAGTAAACGCCATGTTTTTTTTACATTACATGTGTTTTTTTCATGTCACAAAGGTATTACTTTAAAAAACATTTGACACATCATTTTGTTAATGTGTTATTGTGTATAGTTAATTCCTATACAACATATTTCTGCTCAAACTCTTAATGGATCTGTCCTGATACAGCATCTACATGTACATAACTTAAAAAATAAATAATAAAAAAATACGTCCCTCTATCAAAATGTAAAAATAGAGATAAAAAAATGATTTTCCTGAGTGGCTGGACAGAACTTCGAAAAAATATATATATGTTAGTATTAGTCAGTTTTAAATAGTGTGTTAGTCAGCGTATGAGTAAGCATAATAGAGAGAAGCTTCAGTATGATCGCATTAAAGGAGACATGATGGTAAACTCGTGACGATTTTATTCACATGCATCACCCCACATGACCTGTTTGTTACACTTATTGGCTCCACTCCATGTTTGCACTCTTTTTGATAAGTTCTGCACATGTTTAGCTTTGCTCAGCTAACACTGCTTAGGCAGGTTGCGTGTTGCTGTTACTGACACACAGAGTGTGTCAGTAACAGTAGACAGCAGCCAGACTTTGGTGACCTATATCCTGCAGTGAGATTAAGTAGTTTTGTGTGCTCTGTGTCGGCCCAGAGACGTATTGACCTTTAAACAGGCCAGAGCTGGACTCTGTAAATGGTTTTAAAGGTGGCGACACAATTCCCCATCCAATCTATTTTATAGTCCTGTCACATGGGCTTCTCTAACCCAACAAAAAAAAGCTCCAATCTAATCAGGATATTAAGTCTTTCCACATGAGGACGTCACATGTCTCCCAAAGTGGAAAAGGGTAGACGGAATAACCCAATCACCAGCACAGAGCTTCTTTTTGCACTTAAAAAAAATATGTTTTGGTACCCGACATGCCTGTCTCTTTAACAGCATGTAAGATAGGCAATCATTGTGAACACTACTGATGGATTGAAACCATGGCTTGCCACAATTAAACACTTTGTGCACCAAAAATACTCTTAGAAATAAACTTTAAAGGCCTACTGAAATGAATTTTTTTAATTTAAACGGGGATAGCAGATCCATTCTATGTGTCATACTTGATCATTTCGTGATATTGCCATATTTTTGCTGAAAGGATTTAGTAGAGAACAACGACGATAAAGTTCGCAACTTTTGGTCGCTGGAAGTAGCGTGACGTCACAAGCTGGAGTGCTGCTCACATTTCCCTATTGTTTACACCAGCAGCGAGAGAGATTCGGACCGAGAAAGCGACGATTACCCCATTAATTTGAGCGAGGATGAATGATTCGTGGATGAGGAAAGTGAGAGTGAAGGACTATAGTGCAGTGCAGGACGTATCTTTTTTCGCTCTGACCGTAACTTAGGTACAAGGGTTCATTGGATTCCACACTTTCTCCTTTTTCTATTGTGGATCACGGATTTGTATTTTAAACCAGTGGTCCCCAACCACCGGTCCGCGGCCCGATACCGGTCCGCGGACCGATTGGTACCGGGCCGCACAAGAATTAAAAAAAAAATATATATATATATATATTTTCTTTTTTTTAAAATGAAATCAACATAAAAAACACAATATATACATTCTATATCAATATAGATCAATACAGCCTGCAGGGATACAGTCCGTAAGCACACATGATTGTATTTATTTATGTAAAAAAAAAAAAGTATTTTATTTTTTTTAAATACACCCCCCACCCACCGGTCCGTGGGACTAATTTTCAAGCGTTCACCGGTCCGCAGCTACAAAAAGGTTGGGGACCACTCTTTTAAACCACCTCGGATACTATATCCTCTTGAAAATGAGAGTCGAGAACGCGAAATGGACATTCACAGTGACTTTTATCTCCACGACAATACATCGGCGAAACACTTTAGCTACGGAGCTAACGTGATAGCATCGGGCTCAAATGCAGATATAAACAAAAGAAATAAACCCCTGACTGGAAGGATAGACAGAAAATCAACAATACTATTAAACCCTGGACATGTAAATACACGGTTAATGCTTTCCAGCTTGGCGAAGATGAACAATGCTGTTGCTAACGACGCCATTGAAGCTAACTTAGCAACGGGACCTCACAGAGCTATGATAAAAACATTAGCGCTCCACCTACGCCAGCCAGCCCTCATCTGCTCATCAACACTCGTGCTCACCTGCGTTCCAGCGATCGACGGAAGGACGAAGGACTTCACCCGATCATCCGTGCGGTCGGCGGCTAGCGTCGGCTAGCACGTCTGCTATCCAAGTCAAATTCCTCCTGGTTGTGTTGCTACAGCCAGCCGCTAATACACCGACCCCACCTACAACTTTCTTCTTTGCAGTCTTCATTGTTCATTAAACAAATTGCAAAAGATTCACCAACACAGATGTCCAGAATACTGTGGAATTTTGAGATGAAAACAGAGCTTTTTTGTATTGGATTCAAAGGTGTACCAATACTTCCGTTTAACTAAGGGAATAAGCGGTAGAAAATGGATGGATGGATGGATAGTGACGTCACTCGCATACGTCATCGTCATCATACAAAGACGTTTTCAACCGGAAGTTTAGCGGGAAATTTAAAATTGCACTTTATAAGTTAACCCGGCCGTAATGGCATGTGTTGCAATGTTAAGATTTCATCATTGATATATAAACTATCAGACTGCGTGGTCGGTAGTAGTGGGTTTCAGTAGGCCTTTAACTTACTTTAAAAATAAATAAAGTGCATGAAAAAGTTAAGGCAAAATATAACAAAACAGATTCTCTCAGAAAGTAAAAGAAAGCTAAATTCAGAGGCCACCACAAATTGTGATTATTGTAGGCAGAATTCATTACAGAATCTGGACATAGGGGCATGTTTTAAAATAGCCTATTAGGTATGGCTGCCCTCAGAGGGCTGTTTGTAACCGTGAATATATATGAATACTAATGTATAATCGCCTCATGATATTACACAATTGCGTATGCAATTGATTATAATTTTTTATGAAAAATTGATGGATAACCTATTTTGAAATCATAAGTCAGGGGGACAAGTAGTAATTCAAATTTTTTATTTTTTTATTTTGACGAAAACATTTTTGGAATATGTTTGTTGCATTATCAAAAGTATTACACATGCAATCACATACAGTAAATAACATTTTTCTGTTGATCATTTTAGTAAGCAAGTTTGTTTTAATAATCGACTAATCGGATTAAACACACTATAAATGACGATAATAATTATAATAATTACTTTTACTCAAATAGCGCTTTTAAAATGTACTCAGGCACTTATACATAATCAAACAAAAACATAATAATAATCTTAAAAGCACATACAGTATAATGATAAACAACCAAACTATATAAGTGTAAATGGTTGAAATAAACAATGATTGTTCTGCTTGTCATACACCACCATTCTTTCTTTTCTAATAAATGCACATTATCAACATTAAAACTGCATTTTAGCACAAGTGCATTAATAAAAATGAAAACATCAAAAACTCTTCGCTGTTAGCCGCTACACAGATCTCAGCCCCCGCACGCCACAGCTCTCATGTGCGCTCTATTGCAGCGGCCGTGCGGAAACTGTTTGCCTTTTCAAAGTTCCGGCCACTCCATGCGGTTCAGGTTTTGTCCATTTTTTACAATGAGTTATTATTTAACGATTATTCAAAGCAACAGAATATAAATCGAAGCTTTTTAAAAATTGTATTAATTGATTATATCGATGAATTGTTGCAGACCTAACTCATATAGGTGGGTTAGGTTTTTTCTGATGTATGTTTGCTAGCAAACTACGATGTGATTGCCACACTGATGGATGGAAATAAGGACATAAGCTTCACTACTGTTTTAAGGATGTGTGATGCTAGACCTACCATAATAGTGATAACATATTTTATCAGAAACAAATCTGCAGGAACAGTTTGTCAAATCCACCTGCGATCGAGTCTTTTCTTACCTCCTAGTGTGCACAAACTACACTTAAATCTAAAGGAAAAAAATAAAGACAATTATATTGTGCATTCTTACCAACTTTTAACTGTTTTGGATTAACTTAACTTCAATATACCTTTAAAGACCTACTGAAACCCACTACTACCGACCACGCAGTCTGATAGTTTATATATCAATGATGAAATCTTAACATTGCAACACATGCCAATACGGCCGGGTTAGATTAGTAAAGTGCAATTTTAAATTTCCCGCGAAATATCCTGCTGAAAACGTCTCCGTATGATGACGTTTGCGCGTGACGTCACGGATTGTAGCGGACATTTTGGGACACCATTGTGGCCAGCTATTAATTCGTCTGTTTTCATCGCAAAATTCCACAGTATTCTGGACATCTGTGTTGGTGAATCTTTTGCAATTTGTTTAATGAACAATGAAGACAGCAAAGAAGAAAGCTGTAGGTGGGAAGCGGTGTATTAGTGGCCGGCTGAACTGGGACAACAGAGACTCTTACCAGGAGGACTTTGAGTTGTATACGCGCTACCGTGAGTACGCAGCTGCGGCTTCCAAACATTTGATCGCTTGCCCGTACGTGCGTGCCGCTATGTGCATGTCACGTACGTAACTTTGGGGAAATATATGTGCTGTATGAACTTTGCGGAGGTGAACGGTACTTTGGGCTGTGGGATTGAGTGTGTTGTGCGGGTGTTTGATTTGTATTGGCGGGTTATATGCACGGGAGGGGGGAGGTGTTTGTTATGCGCAATTAATTTGTGGCATATTAAATATAAGCCTGCTTGTGTTGTGGCTAATAGAGTATATATATGTCTTGTGTTTATTTACTGTTTTAGTCATTCCCAGCTGAATATCAGGTCCCACCCGCCTCTCACAGCATCTTCCCTATCTGAATCGCTTCCACTGCCCTCTAATCCTTCACTCTCACTTTTCCCATCCACGAATCTTTCATCCTCGCTCAAATAAATGGGGTAATCGTCGCTTTCTCGGTCCGAATCGCTCTCGCTGCTGGTGGCCATGATTGTAAACAATGTGCAGATGTGAGGAGCTCCACAACCAGTGACGTCACACTACTTCCGGTACAGGCAAGGCTTTTTTATCAGCGACCAAAAGTTGCAAACTTTATCGTTGATGTTCTCTACTAAATCCTTTCAGCAAAAATATGGCAATATCGCAAAATGATCAAGTATGACACATAGAATGGACCTGCTATCCCCGTTTAAATAAGAAAATCTCATTTCAGTAGGCCTTTAAAAGAAGCAATGGATTCAATTATTTACGCCCTCTGTTGGTTACTGACAAGTAGTAAAAATCCATTATCCCCCCAATTCTTCAATAGTGCCTCAGTGATATGAATCGTTGAGCTAAAATTCTAACAATCGCAAAAAATGGCAAACCTATCCTATCCTTCCTCCTCAGGCTTTGGGTCTGCCCATCACAGATGAGCAAATCACGGAGATGGAGAGACACGCGGAGGAAATCGACTTCGCCATGGCAGCGGAGGAGGAGCGTAAACTCCGGCATGACGTCATGGCTCACGTTCACACTTTCGCACACTGCTGCCCCGCCGCGGCCCCCATCATCCACCTGGGAGCTACCTCCTGCTACGTGGGAGACAACACGGTGATGATGCCTATTTGTTTAAAAGTTACAAGAAAAACGCTATCAAGGAAAATAGATGAAAAAATGAATCTTCTATTTATGATGTCAATAGCGCCGTGTCTTCACACTAAGTCTTGAAGATGTTTTGCTCTTTTACCTCAGGATCTGATTATGCTGCATGATGGATTCAACATTCTCTTACCCAAGGTGAGGCGCAGCTGCAGCCGCTAACATGTGCACCCATCCGGGCAATTAAATCAACACAATGAACAGGTTCCGTTTTATAAGTCTTAGATTTCATTCATTCATATTTACAGCTGGCCAGAGTCATTGACAGACTGGCAAACTTTGCAGATGAATATTCGGACCTGCCCACGCTGGGCTTCACACACTACCAGTAAGTCTGCTCCTTGTCTTTGCTCACTGTATGGTCTTATTTTGTCCCCTATCTCACATTTCCTGCCTGCAGGCCGGCCCAGTTGACCACGGTTGGAAAGCGAGCGTGCTTGTGGCTGCAGGACTTGGCCATGGACATGAGGAACCTGCAGCGGGCACGCGATGACCTGCGTTTCCGTGGGGTCAAGGGGACCACCGGCACTCAAGCTAGTTTCCTGCAGCTCTTTCAGGGAGACCATGACAAGGTAAAAAAAAAATCAATTGAAATGTACAGTGGAACCTCGATTTACGAAATTGATCTTGAACAGGGTTTGAAAATCGAAAAGTTTGGAAATTAAAATATATCCATCCCATCCATCCATCCATTTTCTACCGCTTGTCTCTTTTGGGGTAGCGGGGGGTCGCTGGAGCCTATCTCAGCTGCATTCGGGCGGTAGGCAGTGTACACCCTGGACAAGTCGCCACCTCATCGCAGGGCCAACACAGATAGACAGACAACATTCACACTCACATTCACACACTAGGGCCAATTTAGTGTTGCCAATCAACCTATCCCCAGGTGCATGTCTTTGGAGGTGGGAGGAAGCCGGAGTACCCGGAGGGAACCCACGCAGTCACGGGGAGAACATGCAAACTCCACACAGAAAGATCCCGAGCCCGGGATTGAACTCAGGACTACTCAGGACCTTCGTATTGTGAGGCAGATGCAATTAACCCCTCTTCCATCATGCTGCCCAATGAAAATATATAAACCTTGTAAATATGAATAATGCGTTCCAGCCTTGATGAAAGTCTTTATTTTAGTTAAGGTTTGTACACTTTATCTAATACCTGCTACTATACACAGTACTGTATATCAAACAAAAATAACAAGGAGGTGATGAATCAACTGTCTCTTTACAAGCCAAAACGAAGACGACAAGCTGATCTGTCCTGTATGCGCTGCTCTGCCCTCACTCCCGCACACACAGAAGTCCCTTTGGTGGCTCACAAACGATCAGAAATCACAAAAATATTTAACTTCAACAACCATATTGCTACAATAATAAACATTCAAAAAAGTTAAATTCACTTTCAGTACAAAAACATCGGCAAAAGTCCTTTCGTGTGCAGACAGAAAAATCCGTAGAGAGGGAGCAGACAAAGATACTTTTGGAGGTTTTTTTTCCGTTTTTTTACTTAAATTCATATGTGTAGCTCTAATCATTAGGTTGCGCATTAGAATAACAAGAAAAATAAGGGATTTATTTGCTTTCATAAAAACATTATCATAATGATATTATGATATGATAAATTGGTCCAAAAAGTATTTGATAAAGTTGTTATTAAATACTTTTTGGTCCCATTTGGTTTTAACAAAATAAATCAAGTATTGTGAGTGTATCTTACCTTTCTGTACTTGTATCTGAAGCAGCAATAGCTATCCTCCATGAAAACCTTTGTATGATCACATTAATTTTGTCTTAAAGGCCTACTGAAATTATTATTTTTTATTTAAACGGGGATAGCAGATCCATTCTATGTGTAATACTTGATCATTTTGCGATATTGCCATATTTTTGCAGAAAGGATTTAGTAGAGAACGACGACGATAAATGTCGCAACTTTTGGTCGCTGATAAAAAAAAAAAGCGTTGCCTATACCGGAAGTAGCGTGACGTCACCGGAGGAAGGACTCCACACATTTTCCCATTGTTTACAATGCAGCGAGAAAGATTCGGACCGAGAAAGCGACGATTACCCCATTAATTTGAGCGAGGATGAAAGATTTGTGGATGAGGAAAGTGAGAGTGAAGGACTACAGTGCAGGACGAATCTTTTTTCGCTCTGACCGTAACTTAGGTACAAGGGTTCATTGGATTCCACACTTTCTCCTTTTTCTATTGTGGATCACGGATTTGTATTTTAAACCACCTCAGATACTATATCCTCTTGAAAATGAGTCGAGAACGCGAAATGGACATTCACAGTGACTTTTATCTCCCCGTCAATACATCGGCGAAGCTCTTCAGCTACTGAGCTAACGTGATAGCATCGGGCTCAAATGCAGATAGAAACAAAATAAATAAATCCCTGACTGGAAGGATAGACAGAAGATCAACAATACTATTAAACCATGGACATGTAAATACACGGTTAATAATTTCCAGCTTGCCGAAGCTTAACAATGCTGTTGCTAACGACGCCATTGAAGCTAACTTAGCAACGGGACCTCACAGAGCTATGATAAAAACATTAGCGCTCCACCTACGCCAGCCAGCCCTCATCTGCTCATCAACACCCGTGCTCACCTGCGTTCCAGCGATCGACAGAAGGACGAAGGACTTCACCCGATCATCCGTGCGGTCGGCGGCTAGCGTCGGCTAGCGCGTCTGCTATCCAAGTCAAAGTCCTGCTGGTTGTGTTGCTACAGCCAGCCGCTAATACACCGATCCCACCTACAACTTTCTTCTTTGCAGTCTTCATTGTTCATTAAACAAATTGCAAAAGATTCACCAACACAGATGTGGAATTTTGAGATGAAAACAGAGCTTTTTTGTATTGGATTCAATGGGGTACCAATACTTCCGTTTCAACGATTGACGTCATGCGCATACGTCATCATATATAGACGTTTTCAACCGGAAGTTTAGCGGGAAATTTAAATGTGCACTTTATAAGTTAACCCGGCCGTATTGGCATGTGTTGCAATGTTAAGATTTTATCATTGATGTATAAACTATCAAACTCCAATATTAAAATCCCCCTGCGCTTTTTGAACGGTCCGGTGTTCAGTGTTTGCACCGGTTTCAGTAGGCCTTTAAAGTCCAGTTTAGAGAAGTATTTCATCTTGGATACAGTATATAATCCTCCATTTTGGCAGACACATTCATTTGATTTAATGTTATTGCAAGCAATTAAACAATATTTTTGCATCTGACAAAACACACCCACAAATGCTGGTTTACTCTAATAAAAATGCCATGCTTGTTATAAATACAGTTTTGAAAAAAAGGGAAAAAAAGACTGGCTTCCGCTGGAGAGACATGTGTCTGCTCGCACTTCTCCCAGTGTGGCGAGTCAGAGTACTGCTAGCTTGTTGTCACTTATTCTGCAGCTGAGTAGTCTCAAGAATGATCCCTGGGATCACTAGCGCCCTCTACCACCATGAGGCGGGAGAACTGCGAGCCTCACCCAGTGCGTCTTCGCAGCCGTTTTATGATTGCTCAGCACAAGAAATACGTTACACACATACAGTTGTTGACTAAATACACTGTACATTATATACCTCAGCTAACTAAATTATGGAAATGTATAATATAATTCATATAGCAATACGGTCTCACTGCACAGCAGGCCAGCAGTTAGCCGAGTCATTGCGCAATCCATGGTGAGGCTCAACTGGCTGCTGACTCACCGCAAGTCTCTTCTCAGTATTTGAATGGCAAATGTGAAAATTCAGCGATTTTGAATAAAAAAAATCTAAAACTGGTGAAGTTAAATGGAAAATAACTTTATAGTATAATCACTGGATACATATAACAATTTAATTAATTTTTTTCTTTTTAAATTTTTTTTCTTTCCATGATGGCACGTGAGCCACTGCCTCACCTGCCTCCCCTGACTGCACGTCACTGATATACACTAATACTATCTACTCTACCAGGTAGAAGACCTGGACAGGATGGTTACCGAGATGTCTGGCTTCAAAAAGTAAGTTCACTGCATATGATATTTGGCATGCAGTGTTTCCCATAGATTGACCGTATGGCCTGAAACCCATGGATTTGACGCTATATACATGTTTGCCCTCGCCCATAAACACGTTATAACGTACCTCGTCTTCTAGAGAATAAGAAGACTGCGCATACGGAATCATTGATCCAATACAATTTATTTGTGGAGCACTTGAAAAATAACCATTGGAGCAAAGTGCTGTACAGAATAACGAAAAGAAGGTACAGAAACTATCAAAGACAATAAAACCACCTAAAGTACAATTGAGACATAAAATAAAATCTAATAAATAAAAAATAGGCTAAAACACAATACAATAAATTATTGTTGCCAACTTAATGACTTTTATTTTAATTACAACCCACCAAATATTGTTTAGCAAAAAAATCTAGTAAATACTTTTTGAAAGTCTGACCACAAAGCTTTTCTCAACGTGCACTGGGTGCTGCTGTTGGCCCTTCACACATCTAAAAGCACTCACAGGCGGCTCAAATTGACAAAAAAGTTTACTTGTAGTTCAATTCAGTTTATTCAGGATAGCAAATCGAGATGCAGCATCTCGTTTTCAAGGGGTCCTAACACAAATAAAGAAAAACATAAAACATACATTCAAAACACAGTCAAACACAAAAACATACTGCTCTACCACTTCCACAGCACCCCACATCTCACCTGCTCACACACATTTACATAAACCATTGCGATCGAATACGATACAATACAATACAACATCAGAAGCAACATAATACAACTTCAAAATCAAAAACAAGAACAACTTATTTGCAAGTTGGAAAGTAAATTAGATTTAAAGATTAAAAAATAAGTAATGGACTTTAGAAGCAGAGAGATTATTCCAATCAGATTGGGCTATGAATTTGAATGCCATATGGCGTATTTCTTTATGAATTTTCTGTGCTGTAAAAATTGATAATTCATATATCTAAGAGAATAGGGAGCTGTTAACTGAACCTAATGTTGTTTTAAGTACATGTAAGTAAATACATTTAAAAAGACCCAGTAAAAGTGACGTCTCGACTTAAAATGAAGCCAAAACAGCCTGTTACATGACACAATGGTAAATTCTGAATGGGCACCTCAGGACAAATCTGCACAAAGAAATATATAAAATATTGAGAGGTTTGAGTAGTGTTTTGGTAAACAACAACATTATTTAGTATGGGAAGTAACAATTGGGAAATTATTCTTTTTCTAACCAGAAATGAAAAACAATTAATGGATTTATAGAGAGAGCCCAAACAGCCATACATTCTACAAATGTACATTTTTACAAATATAATCGATGTGGTTTAAAGGTAAACTCAGGGTCAATCCAAAGACCAAGGTAATTTAATACATAAACTGGAGTTCCATCATTTAAATTAATATGCAACTCAAATAAACAAGATATACATAGTTCTAAACATAACTATTTTCCTTTTCTTGTTTTATTTTGACTAATTGTTTGCAATAAAGGCAAAACTTAATTTTTTTGCACCTTTATATGGATTTGCACTATGATGTTGCGGCGGCGTTGCTGCCCACCCTTCCACAAAGCTTTGGGGAAATTGGTAACGTATCTCATCACGGAACTGGTTACATATTATAGCAATGTATATAATGTTGATACGTTTGTATTATTTAGCTAAGCAGGTTTTTTTGTACATATACTATGCAGTGGTTTACAACTTCACTGTATCATACTGATGTTTTGGTTACCACAAAAACACCTATTAATATGATACATTGCAGTATGCACACCACTGCGAACTACAACCAAAATAATACTAATAACTAAATAATAAACACTACCGTTCAAAAGTTTGGGGTCACCAAACAATTTTGTGGAATAGCCTTCATTTCTAAGAACAAGAATAGACTGTCGAGTTTCAGATGAAAGTTCTCTTTTTCTGGCCATTTTGAGCGTTTAATTGACCCCACAAATGTGATGCTCCAGAAACTCAATCTGCTCAAAGGAAGGTCAGTTTTGTAGCTTCTGTAACGAGCTAAACTGTTTTCAGATGTGTGAACATGATTGCACAAGGGTTTTCTAATCATCAATTAGCCTTCTGAGCCAATGAGCAAACACATTGTACCATTAGAACACTGGAGTGATAGTTGCTGGAAATGGGCCTCTATACACCTATGTAGATATTGCACCAAAAACCAGACATTTGCAGCTAGAATAGTCATTTACCACATTAGCATCTGCTGACTGAAGCCTTGCTTTTGAAGAATCCTCCATCAAGTCTTTTATTGGGCGCCAAACAATCATCCATGCCACACCCACTTCAAGTCCACTACTTTATATAGAGTGTATTTCTTTAAAGTTAAGACTAGTTTAAAGTTATCTTCATTGAAAAGTACGGTGCTTTTCCTTCAAAAATAAGGACATTTCAATGTGACCCCAAACTTTTGAACGGTAGTGTATATTTAAAAGACTGGTGTGTAGAATGTTCATGTGTAATCTGTGCTCCACAGAGCCTACCTGGTGACTGGTCAGACATACAGTCGTAAAGTGGACGTTGACAGTCTGTCCAGCCTTGCCAGTTTGGGAGCCACTGTCCATAAAGTGAGTCTCTAAGAGAAATGTCTCTCCCTAGTGGTGTTTGTGTTTACTCTCGTTAGGTCTCCGAGCATAAAGTGGCTAAAACTTTTACCGGTTTTCTCACTGCAGATTTGTACCGACATCCGCCTGCTGGCCAACCTGAAGGAGATTGAGGAGCCTTTTGAGAAGGACCAGATTGGTACATTCGCTCACCAAAACCATAGCCAAATTAATCAATCACTAATTTGGACCTCATACACCACTATGACAAACAACATCACCGCCTCTCTTTCCTTTCAGGTTCTAGTGCCATGGCGTACAAGAGGAACCCAATGCGTGCTGAGCGGTGCTGTAGCCTTGCTCGACATTTGGTGGCGCTGATGGCCGACCCTTTGCAGACGGCTTCAGTGCAGTGGCTGGAGAGGACGCTGGATGACAGCGCCAACAGGTCAGACTTCAATGAGAAACGTCTAGCGATAGAAGCGACTTGTTTGTGTTCCTATGTTCCTACTAGGAATTTTCCGATCAGGGTTTTATGATGCCGATTCCGATACCAATCATCCATGAGTGAGATCGGCTGATACCAATACCGATCATTTATGGTCAGTGCTATTGAGAGTTCAACAATATTTAAGCTAGTTCCTTATTTTATTCGATTACAAACCCTGTTTCCATATGAGTTGGGAAATTGTGTTGGATGTAAATATAAACGGAATACAATGATTTGCAAATCCTTTTCAACCCATATTCAATTGAATGCACTACAAAGACAAGATATTTTGATGTTCAAATAGTTTTTTTTTGCAAATAATAATTAACTTAGAATTTCATGGCTGCAACACGTGCCAAAGTAGTTGGGAAAGGGCATGTTCACCACTGTGTTACATGGCCTTTCCTTTTAACAACACTCAGTAAATATTTGGGAACTGAGGAGACACATTTTTTAAGTTTCTCAGGTGGAATTCTTTCCCATTCTTGCTTGATGTACAGCTTAAGTTGTTCAACAGTCCGGGGTCTCCGTTTCATATTGTGCCACACATTTTCAATGGGAGACAGGTCTGGACTACAGGCAGGCCAGTCTAGTACCTGCACTCTTTTACTATGAAGCTACGTTGATGTAACATGTGGCTTGGCATTGTCTTGCTGAAATAAGCAGGGGGCGTTCATGGTACTGTGCTTGGATGGCAACATATGTGCTCCAAAACCTGTATATACCTTTCAGCATTAATGGCGCCTTCACAGATGTGTAAGTTACCCATGTCTTGGGCACTAATACACCCCCATACCATCACAGATGCTGGCTTTTCAACTTTGGGCCTATAACAATCCGGATGGTTCTTTTCCTCTTTGGTCCGGAGGACACGACGTCCACAGTTTCCAAAAACAATTTGAAATGTGGACTCGTCAGACCCCAGAACACTTTTCCACTTTGTATCAGTCCATCTTAGATGAGCTCAGGCCCAGCGAAGCCGACGGCGTTTCTGGGTGTTGTTGATAAACGGTTTTCGTCTTGCATAGGAGAGTTTTAACTTGCACTTACAGATGTAGCGACCAACTGTAGTTACTGACAGTGGGTTACTGAAGTGTTCCTGAGCCTATGTGGTGATATCCTTTACACACTGATGTCGCTTGTTGATGCAGTACAGCCTGAGGGATCGAAGGTCACGGGCTTAGCTGCTTACGTGCAGTGATTTCTACAGATTCTCTGAACCCTTTGATGATATTATGGACCGTAGATGGTGAAATCCCTAAATTCCTTGCAATAGCTGGTTGAGAAAGGTTTTTCTTAAACTGTGGACCAGCTCTATACTCTCGGCAGGGTCCTTGAGGGTGTATGGGAGTTTGCCCAACCAGTCTACATGTGTTTTGTGGACTTGGAGAAGGCATTCGACCGTGTCCCTCTGGAAGTCCTGTGGGGAGTGCTCAGAGAGTATGGGGTATCTGACTGTCTGATTGTGGCGGTCCGCTCCCTGTATGATCAGTGCCAGAGTTTGGTCCGCATTGCCGGCAGTAAGTCGGACACGTTTCCAGTGAGGGTTGGACTCCGCCAAGGCTGCCCTTTGTCACCGATTCTGTTCATAACTTTTATGGACAGAATTTCTAGGCACAGTCAAGGCGTTGAGGGGATCTGGTTTGGTGGCTGCAGGATTAGGTCTCTGCTTTTTGCAGATGATGTGGTCCTGATGGCTTCATCTGGCCAGGATCTTCAGCTCTCGCTGGATCGGTTCGCAGCTGAGTGTGAAGCGACTGGGATGAGAATCAGCACCTCCAAGTCCGAGTCCATGGTTCTCGCCCGGAAAAGGGTGGAGTGCCATCTCCGGGTTGCGGAGGAGACCCTGCCCCAAGTGGAGGAGTTCAAGTACCTTGGAGTCTTGTTCACGAGTGAGGGAAGAGTGGATCGTGAGATCGACAGGCGGATCGGTGCGGCGTCTTCAGTAGTGCGGACGCTGTATCGATCCGTTGTGGTGAAGAAGGAGCTGAGTCGGAAGGCAAAGCTCTCAATTTACCAGTCGATCTACGTTCCCATCCTCACCTATGGTCATGAGCTTTGGGTTATGACCGAAAGGACAAGATCACGGGTACAAGCGGCCGAAATTAGTTTCCTCCGCCGGGTGGCGAGGCTCTCCCTTAGAGATAGAGTGAGAAGCTCTGCCATCCGGGGGGAGCTCAAAGTAAAGCCGCTGCTCCTCCACATCGAGAGGAGCCAGTTGAGGTGGTTCGGCCATCTGGTCAGGATGCCACCCGAACGCCTCCCTAGGGAGGTGTTTAGGGCACGTCCGACCGGTAGGAGGCCACGGGGAAGACCCAGGACACGTTGGGAAGACTATGTCTCCCGGCTGGCCTGGGAACGCCTCGGGATCCCCCGGGAAGAGCTGGACGAAGTGGCTGGGCAGAGGGAAGTCTCGGTTTCCCTGCTTAGGCTGCTGCCCCCGCGACCCGACCTCATATAAGCGGAAGAAGATGGATGGATGGATGGATGTTCGACAATTTGCTCACACATTTGTTGACAAAGTGGTGACCCTCGCCCCATCCTTGTTTGTGAATGACTGAGCATTTCATGGAATCTACTTTTATACCTAATCATGGCACCCACCTGTTCCTAATTTGCCTGTTCACCTGTGGGATGTTCCAAATAAGTGTTTGATGAGCATTCCTCAACTTTATCAGTATTTATTGCCACCTTTCCCAACTTCTTTGTCACGTGTTGCTGGCATCAAATTCTAAAGTTAATGATTATTTGCAAAAAAAAAAAAGTTTATCAGTTTGAACATCAAATATGTTGTCTTTGTAGCATATTCAACTGAATATGGGTTGAAAATGATTTGCAAATAATTGTATTCCGTTTGTATTACATCTAACACAATTTCCCAACTCATATGGAAACAGGGTTTGGAGATACAATTGTTTGAGCAGAACAAGGTCAATAGTATACAACGACTAAACAAAAGCAACAACTACTATCTACTACTCATTTAAATCCTTTAGTTTTTGCCCTCAAAGTCCTCCTGTGTCCAGGGAATTATTCCATGAGTTTGTAAACATTAACAAAAACAACATTGCACCACAGGGTTTACGCTTGAGGTCACATCCTTCCCGATGCTCTGACCCACCACCATAAACCTGACGCGCCTGCAAAATATGGGAACTTTTCGTGCATTTTAAGGGCCTCAAAAAGGCGTCCAAACGTATGGAAGAAAAATCGCATCAATTTCAATGGTGCCCCGTGGTGCTTTGCATCGCCCCTGCAGTGCTTGCTCTGCTGCTCGGGCGCAAATAAAATAATATAAAACAAAGAAAAAAGAAAAAAGCCACTTCAGATTGTCATAATT
>NC_084755.1:20348380-20365880 GCF_033978785.1 Entelurus aequoreus | reverse complement strand
ATATATAAGCTTTATGAACCTTGGGTTAGATGAACGGTCCTTTGGGCTGAGTGATTGTGTGTGTTGTGCAGGTGTTTGAATTGTATTGGCGGGTTATATGGACGGGAGCTAGGAGCTAGCATAACAAACACCTAGGTGTTTGTTTTGCGGGATTAATTTGTGGCATATTAAATATAAGCCTGGTTGTGTTGTGGCTAATAGAGTATATATATGTCTTGTGTTTATTTACTGTTGTAGTCATTCCCAGCTGAATATCAGGTCCCACCCGCCTCTCACAGCATCTTCCCTATCTGAATCGCTTCCACTCCCCACTAGTCCTTCACTTGCACTTTCCTCATCCACAAATCTTTCATCCTCGCTCAAATTAATGGGGAAATCGTTGCTTTCTCGGTCCGAATCCCTCTCACTTCTGGCCGCCATCACTGTAAACAATAGGGAACTTTGCGGAAATGTTCAACTGACTACGTCACGCTACTTCCGATAGGGGCAAGGCTTTTTTTTGTCAGATACCAAAAGTTGCGATCTTTATCGTCGTTGTTCTCTACTAAATCCTTTCAGCAAAAATATGGCAATATCGCGAAATGATCAAGTACGACACATAGAATAGATCTGCTATCCCCGTTTAAATGAAAACATTTCATTTCAGTAGGCCTTTAAACAACGGCAAGAAATAAGTGCTTGGTAAATGTTAAAGAGGTGTAGATGGAACCACGTTACAGCAGAAAATGAGCAGAAAAAAATAACAGGAAAATAACAAGTAGATTAAGAAGAGTCTAGGAAGAGGATGATATAACCGCAATTGTTGTTGTGTCAGTAATGTCGCATCACAGTCAGTACATGATATGTAAGAGGAGGGCAGATCAATCCATAAATTGGTAATATCCATACCAAGGGGAGTATGGTATGGATATCACTTTAGTAGTATACTAAAGTGATTGGGTTGTTATTTTTATTTTCTCAAAATACATTTTTTGTTTTTGTTAATGTTTACAAACTCTGGGAATAATTCCCTGGACATAGGAGGACTTTGAAGGGAAATTATTATGTTTTGATTAAGAGATTGTATCTACTAAAAGAGAAATAATATTATGTTGACATTGTTAAACTGCCAATAGCACTCACCATAAATACATTGAAAAATGTACAATAAATACGTGATTGAATTGGCCAATCTCACTCATGGATGATCAGTATTGGAATTGGCAGCTTAAAACGCTGAGTGGAACAGCCCTAGATATTAATCAATTGATTATTTCAGTTTTATTGGACAGTGGTTAACTGCCCGTTTCTACCCTTCTGGAAAAAACTTGGAGAACATATTGTTTCACTGTTGTCGTATTAATTTTGAGTTTGGCTAATATTAATCCTCTAATGCAGTGATTCCCAAACTGTGGTGGTACACAGGCTCCATCTTGTAGCACGTCAAAGAATCACTTTGTTAAAGTACAGTGTTTTATTTTCCTATATTTAAACAGTGTTACTCTTCACACTGTGTGTAATGTTACAGTGGCCAAAATAATTAAATATACTTGTTAATCAAGACATCTGCCTTGTTTTTAATGAATAATTGGGTCATGATGTTGTTTTATAAGGCAAACATTGAATCTGTCACCCGTTATGTCATCTCCACATGGTTTGGAAATCTGTCTGTCAAACTCAAAACCCAACTTTAAAACCTTATCAAGAGGTCTGGTAAAAGAATTGGCTTTCAGCCCCCTTGTTCCCTTCAAGAAATATTCAACAAGACAGTGAGGAAGCAGGGTCTTAAAATCACCCGTGACCCAGACCACATACTTCATAGTGAAATTGTGTTGATGCCAAATGGTAAATGGTACAGAACAGCAACATACAAACTCAACAGGTATATATTTTCCTTTGTCCCACTGGCAATCAAAGCACTTAACAGAAAACTACTGTAATAACCGGATGCAATAATGAGTGCAATATTGGGATAGTGCAATACGGGGGGAGTGTAATGTGTGATCTCATAACTAACTGATATACCTGCACACTGTTCACTGTTGTCACTGTGTTATCAGATTAACTGTATGTCTTGATGTCCAAGACAAATTTCTCCTCGGAGACAATAAAGCTAATTATTATTATTATTATTATTACTATGCTAGTGTATTTTAATGTTGGTCATTATGGTGGTACTTGGAGAGCAAAGTTTGAGAACCACTGATCTAATACGTAGGAGGATCTCTCTGCCGGAGTCCTTCCTCACCGCTGACATCATCCTGAGCACTCTGCAGAACATCACCGAAGGTCTGGTGGTCTACCCCAAAGTCATAGAAAGGCACATCCGCCATGAGCTGCCCTTCATGGCCACAGAGAACATCATCATGGCCATGGTGCAGGCCGGAGGCAACAGACAGGTACTTCGTCATGGACAACGCGTACTGTGTAGAGAAACCTTGTTCTTCACGCACTAGTTCTTCACAGGACTGCCATGAGAAGATTCGCGTCCTCTCCCAGGAGGCGGCTGCTGTGGTCAAGCAGGAGGGCGGCGACAACGACCTGCTGGCAAGAGTCCAGGCGGACCCTTACTTCGCTCCCATTTTGGAACAACTGGACGCCCTGCTCGACCCCAAGACCTTTATCGGACGTGCTCCCCAGCAGGTGAACCACGGCTTCTTTCATTCTGTGATCCATATCGTCCACTCGCCATCATGATGATTGTCCTCAGGTGGCCAGATTCCTGTCAGAGGAGGTGCGCCCTCTGCTGGAGCCTTACAACTCCAAAATGGATGTCAAGATGGAGCTTGAGCTCTAACACACTCGAACACACACAGGCCGTCTCAAGTACTTCCATCAGTACACTTCAATATGTATAATATGTACACTGTGTACTTATTTCCTGACTTACCGGAAACGGCGATTGCAATATCCAACCGCTCGACTTAGTCCCGCCCCTTCCACTAAGTAGACTAGATAGTGATGATCAAAGGTGATAAGGGTCCGAAGCTGCACACTCACCATTTGGTGTTTTTAGTGCACTAACCAGGTACTGACAGCACACTCAGAAGTCTAAGTATGGAAGTACAGTGCACAAATTGAGAGAGAGCCACCAACCCTTAAAGTAGCAATATAGTGAAAATAACTTCTTAACTGTAATAGAAAACATCATGAATTAGTTCTCTGTTGTGTTGATGCCTGTAACAACACATTATGTAGTAATGTAATACATTTTTACCTCATTATTTCATAATCGCACACATTATGTAATACACTTGTTTTTGCCATACCTTTTCCCTAATGCGGGTGCTGCACTTTTAAAAAATTTAACAATTTAGTCCATTATGTAATAAATCATTAAAACTGATGCCTTAACTATGAAAACTGTCACAGCAAGGCCTAAAATATTTAGATTTTCATCACATTTTTGACAAACAACAATCAATTTGGTTTTTGATGGAAGAAAACTAATGTTTCTGTTTTATATTTGCATTAGAGGTTTTATTCTTAGTATCATGTATAGTATAGTGTTATCATAACATAATCTATATTGCATGAGTGTATGCCCTTCAACATTTTAGTGCAATGGTCATTCTCATGTCTGTAATAAATCATTAGTATAACTTGTTTATGACTTGCAACCACATTCTCCATTATAATCAGTAAAGCTACATTTGATGTATTTGATCAATGAAATGTTCTATTGGAGTCTTAAAATCAATTCTAATAATAAACGTTTTGTGTTTCTCTGATAGTTGTTCTAATTAAGGCATCAAATCCGATCCATCCGTTTTCTACCGCTTGTCCCTTTTTGGGGTCGCGGGGGGTGCAACATACTGCTCCAAATTAGTACATTTTACTAAAAAAATGCCTTTTGAAATAACTTTTGCAATACGTAATAAGCTATTACCGTACAAAAAGTGTCAACGTACAAAATGCTTATTACAAAATGTAAAGTTATAACATAATGAGGTGACAATGTATTACATTATATAATGCGTTCTTACAATGCCTCTTGTGCCACGTGACTTTTTAAAAATAAAATCAGGAATGATTTTTCATGTTAAAATGAGATTCACCAACAAACTACAATAAATGATATGACTGATTGGAATTGTCTTCTATCGTGTTTTTAAATAAATTGCAGATTTTTTCATAGGGGAGATAAAAAACCTTGCATCGGGTTTACTGCATTGCAGTACTTCACAAACACACGCAACTTATGAGTTGAATTGGTTCTGTGAAGGAGCCCTTAACTCAAAACACTTGTATGAAATCTAAAAACTGTATGATAACTGTAATCAAATTAATTGGTGTTTGGCCCCTGTTAGATTCCCGTTATTTGACTTACAAGCTCCTTCCTGCGAGTCAACTAACTCCAGCACTCCGTGCCACGGGTCCTGTCCTCTCAGCGCAGACGGGGTCCTCCGCGCTGCTCCACCGACGTAGGCGCTACTCTGCTGGATGGCGAGGCAATGCGCCTAGCTCTACTACCCTGTGTTGATTCAGCGTCTGTCCCGCTTCCTCTTGTGGTACACTCGGTAGAGAAGCCTCTCTTTCCAAGGTCGAGTTAAATACACACAATTCCCGCTGTTTTAATGGTAGCTTGCCTCTATGAATCTTGGCTTTTGTTACTGACTAGGTTAGGATTTGAGGGCGTTGGAAAGGAACAGCCCTACAGGACATAAATGTAAGTGGACTCCATTAGAGTGACCCTGTAGAGCTAGGTGTTGGACACACTGTGATCCTATAGTTTTGCATCAGGGACGTGTTGGTAGGTGGAAGGTTGAAAGGATGCAAATTTGGCTTCTTGGTATAATGCTTTTTAATGCAGGTTCGATGACTTCATGAATCTTGATATAATGCCCCTTAATGCGGGTTCAATGGCACAAGCATTGCACAGCGTTACTGAATCATTCACAAAAATCATGAAAAGATGAAATATGAAAAGATGTAAAAAGTAACAAATAAATCATCAAAGGGTGTCTAATTCAGTTCAAATGGAAGTCCGAATTGAGTCTCACTTTGAGAGGTCCTTTGTGGTGGGTCCCTGGGAGGGGAGAGGACTAGGTCGAAAGTGGCCGAAAAGAGTCTCTTGAATTTGGGCAAACCCTGACGTATCACCCGGCCGAGTGATCCGTCGTTGGGCTTCTGCTGTGTCGGCTGGAGAGGGGGGCCAGCAAGAGCAGTGGAGTCGGTCCTGTGCGAGCCGTGGCCTGCGGGGCCAACGCCCTGGTTCCTCTGGTAGGACCGAAAGTCCTGTTCCTCTCGTTCGGACACAGGGGGAGATCGGAATGGAGCGAGGTCTCTCGCTTGGCGAATCGGATCCTTCTTGGAGAGGTTGGGCCAAGTTCTTTTTCAATCCAAGTGGCAAAGAGACCTCTCTGTAGCCCATTCGATGCTACGCGCACGTAAGTAATCCCCTGAAATAATGTTCTCTACACCCTTATATACCCTCGGTTATGGGGGGAGGTTTTCTCTCTAACCAATCCACCTCTTACTATGGGGCTATACTGTGTCACACTATATTCTACAATTCATTGGTCAATTCTTAGTTCATTCAGTTAATTCTCGACTCTTCCCCTCTTGGCTACAGTATACTTAGTTGCTATGCATCAACCGGTCTGTTCCAGATTAACCTGGACGACCCTTCTCCCCGTTCTTCCCTTCTTCCAACTGTACAATTGAGTGCCAGTGTCCTCACTCAGTCCACACCCTAGGCTAATTGCAGTATAGTTGTGAGGGTTATTTTGAACTAGGGATGTATTGTTTGCTATAACATTCTACTCGCCCCCTCAACATTCCTTCTTTTATATAAACCGTCCTTTCTCTTCCTTGAACTTACTCTCAACTTTATTTCGACAGCTATCCCTGTCTCTCCACTCTGCTTCGACAGCCCCTTTGTTAAGGAACTTCTATGTGTCCGGGGATGGCTATGTGTGAGTTTCTACTCATGGGCCTATCTGCCTCTCTTCTAACTTTCTCTAATCTTATTTCTAAGTGTCTTGAACCTTTTCTCTTGACACCCTTACTGATTTAGTTCACATGATCATTAACAAACTTCCTCCTTGATTAAATATCATTTACATTCTATTGATTATACTGGTTCGTCCTAGGCTTTGTCTTTGCCGTGCTGTTCGCAGTTACTAGCCTACTATAGCCTACCTCAGGTCTGTAGCCAATCTAATTAAGGCGAGGGTTTCTAATTTTCTTGACACCCCCCCCCAAAACAGCACACTTTCATAATGTAACATGCCTTTTAAAAAGAAAAACAAACTTCTATATAATACATGTTGTCTAAAAACAATACAATATAAAGTACTACAAACAACTGCAGTAGTTTTTTAAAGTAACGTAATAATAATGTACAGCATTTACTGTAGCTTCGAGAGTGGTATCCTCTTCCAGCTGCTTTGTCAAACACACCATCAGCAGCTTTTATATATTCTCATGGATAAATGTCCATCGTTTAGATATTACTTTAACATCCTTGGCTGGTTAGCAACACACTCTGTCATGTTTTTCTTCTCAGCACTGACCTTCACACTCAATTACTTCTTCCCATGCTTGAAAAACAAAGTTATAGCCATCTCTAGCTTCAAACTAATGCTAGCGAATGAGATTACACATTTTGGGGGGCGGATCTTTGTGGTATTTACTACGCCAACAAATAGCACAGATGCTTTTAACTA
Organism: Entelurus aequoreus; assembly: GCF_033978785.1. Lineage (NCBI taxonomy): Eukaryota > Metazoa > Chordata > Actinopteri > Syngnathiformes > Syngnathidae > Entelurus > Entelurus aequoreus. The sequence goes on along the minus strand of NC_084755.1, from coordinate 20,359,230 downwards.
GGGCTGGGAATCAAAAACAAAGTGCCCAGTGGAATCGCTTGCCAATTTTTCAAGCGATTCCCTTATGGATGCCAGAGGTTGAGAATGACGTCATTACGCAACGTGTGTAGTAACGTCAGAAAGCAACATGGCGGCCCCCGGGCGAAACAAACGCTTTGGAGTTGACTACATTTTACAATAAACGATTGCAACAGTACTTCTTGTAATAACTGTAAGATTGCTATTTAATCAAGAGAATAATATACGAGCAATATTTTGAAACATTTGAACACAAAGCATGCAAAAACTATAAATGAATGTCACGTTTTTAAACTGTGTAGATCTCATCCCAGCAGCAACGCTAGCATGTCATCTGCCGCAAATACAACAGGTATTAACTCACTGCCTATCATGTTAGTGCTATTACTTGTTACATTGAAATAAATGCCTTCTCATTTAGATGACCAAGATGAGAGACAGATTCTCCATGGCTCCGAGATTGGCATAAGAACTAGCTTCATTTCATGTCTGCTGCCTGCCGCTACCTTTGCCACGGCAGAGAAGTGTACAAGCAGTGACTAAGTTTGTGGTTTATAGCTTGCACCAATTTGCCACAGTGCTACTGATTTTCAAGAGGTGAATGTTCAATTGTAGTCGGAGAAAAGTTGCATGTTTTCATTATATTATACAGGTGAGACTCGTAAAATTAGAATATGCTGTAAAAGTCCATTCATGTCATCAGTGTAACTTCCAATCATGGCTTACAGTTTTCGAAGACCCTATATATATATATATATATATATATATATATATATATATATATATATATATATATATATATATATATATATATATATATTAGGGCTGGGCAACGATTAAAAATTTTAATCATAGTTAATCGCACTATTTCTCTGATTAATCACGATTAACTGCATTGTATATGTAAAACCCAATAATGAATTAAAAAGTAGTGTGTAGTGCACCTTTATTGGAATATTCTCCCATATGAACAAAAGTGCCAAAACATTTGTTGTGCAAACACAATTTAAATCAGTACTTTTTAAACAGTAGCAGTTAAATAGCATATTTTATGAAAATCAACTAAAAAAATATCAATACAAACATTCAATCAATCCATCAATCAATGTTTATTTATATAGCGTCACAAGTGTCTCAAAGGGCTGTACAAGCCACAACGACATCCTCGGTACAGAGCCCACATACGGGCAAGGAAAACTCACCCCAGTGGGACGTCAATGTGAATGACTATGAGAAACCTTGGAGAGGACCGCATATGTGGGTAACCCCCCCCTCTAGGGGAGCCCGAAAGCAATGGATGTCGAGTGGGTCTGACATAATATTGTGAAAGTCCAACACAGTTTATTGCCACTGCCAGGGTATTTAAGTTATCCTGTTTGTTATGGAAAATAAATATAATCTACATACAAATCCCTGAGCCACAATCATAACATCCGAACAGGCAATTTCTGAGGTAACCGCAGAAACATTTTCCTCTAATTTTCCTTTCCATAATGCCTCTCCTCTGTTTTCATTATAGACAGAACATGTGAATGCAGCACCCACCTTTCATCAATATAATGCACTGTAACTCCGAAGTAATTATGCTTACCGATTGATGTCCAGTAGTCCCCACTGAGAGCAACTACAGCTGCACGTTGTAAACTTGTCACTTTTACAGTCCTCTCCTTTTCATACAACTCGTGTATTCTTGGTGCGTCTTGATGGCGGCTCATACGTGCTGTCACTTGTTGCGATGGCGGGCGTCAACACTAATGGGCCTACAGTCTGTAACTATCCACTTCGCTATGGCATTTGTTAGCTTCTCTTGCTCTGGTTTATCTATATTTCTCCCGCACGCTGCATTTAACGTAGTCTGCCGAAGCCTGGCTCCACTTTCTGCTTTGTTGAATGGTTTGCTCGCATCAACAGTGTGCTTTGCGTTAAGGTGATATTTTAGACTGGAAGTACTCCTGTGATAAGAAAATTCAGCTTGGCAGTGGCTACAAACAACTTTGCTTCTGTCAATTCCGCCGCCTAGAAATACTTTATAATGAAAATGACCCTGTAAAAGTTCTGTTGAGCTACTCTTCTTCTCCATGCTTGTTTTGTTTTCTTCCGCGTTCTCCTTCCTTTTCCGCAGGAGCCAGCAATAGGCGTTAACAAAATAAAGCATGTAAAAAAAAACATGCAATAACGCGCGATAAAATATTTGTCGGCGTTAATAGATTGATGGGTTAACTGAAAATTAACGCATTAACTTGCCCACCCCTAATATATATATATATATATATATGTATGTATATTATATCGAATCGTGACCCCAAGAATCGATATTGAATCGAATCGTGGGACACCCAAAGATTCACAGCCCTCTATATATATATATATATATATATATATATATACATACATATATATACATATATGTATTTTGAATCTCACGATTCGATTCAAAATCGATTTTTTTTTTTCAATTCAACACGATTCTCGATTCAAAAACGATTTTTTCCCCCGATTCAAAACGATTCTCTATTCATTCAATACATAGGATTTCAGCAGGATCTACCCCAGTCTGCTGACATGCAAGCAGAGTAGTAGATTTTTGTAAAAAGCTTTTATAATTGTAAAGGACAATGTTTTATCAACTGATTGCAATAATGTAAATTTGTTTTAACTATTAAATGAACCAAAAATATGACTTATTTTCTCTTTGTGAAAATATTGGACACAGTGTGTTGTCAAGCTTATGAGATGCGATGCAAGTGTAAGCCACTGTGACACTATTGTTTTTTTTGTTGTTGTTTTTTTTTATAAATGTCTAACGATAATGTCAACAAGGGATTTTTAATCACTGCTATGTTGAAATTGTAACTAATATTGATACTGTTGTTGATAATATTAGTTTTTGTTTCACTACTTTTGGTTTGTTCTGTGTCGTGTTCAGGTTGGGTTAGTTGCTGAAAACCAGTAACTAGTTACAGTTACTAGTTACTTTATTTCAAAAGTAACTCAGTTACTAACTCAGTTACTTACACCAAAAAGTAATGCGTTACTGTGAAAAGTAACTATTTAGTTACTTCTTTCCCCCCCCCCTTTTTTTTTTTAAGGCTCCCATTAATGCCCTTTTAGCCTTCATTTCAGTACTGTTATTGCACTGGAGAATAATACAATCTGTTGATCAACTTGACATGCATTTGCATCACTGAACTCAGAAAGCAATGTGGTCTACATACAACACACAAAGACAAAGATATGTTTCAAAGGGCCAATTTATTTCAGGCCAGAACAAATTGACAAAACTATTTTAAATAGCTGCAACATAACGGCACTATAACTTTAACTTTAAGTAGATATGATCTTTGATCCAAGACAACCTTACATTTAACTAAAATGTTATTTTCTTTGTGCTCGACAAAAGAAAAGTATTGAGAATGTCTTTATGTTAAGAAACTCGACTTCTGGCTTCGCCATGATGTCTTGTTAGTTGTTATGAGAGTAGCGTATGTGTGTGTGTGTGTGTGGCCCTTTTAAGATATGACAGCATGTGAGGTGAGTGACGTCAGTGAGTGGAGTGGGCGAGAGAGGTGAGGGACCGACAGTGAGTGCGTGCAGGTGGATGGCTACGTCCAACAAAGTCACAAAGTTGCAACAAACCGCCGGCCTCATCATTCACCCTCAGCTGTAAAGACCCACTTCCGGGTAAAGTGAAGGTTGTTAGCCCCGAAGTACATAGGCCCTGGAGGAACGTCTCCCCTGCGCCCCTCAACTACGGTCTGGGAGCCCCCCCCCACCCACACAAAGCACGCCTCTTCTCTGCACGCCTCTTCTTTTCCTTGTGACACAGAAGGAAGACACCGCAGCGCTGCAATAAAACACACTCAGATCTTCTGTTTCTTGCCGATACTACATAAAAAATAACGTAAAAAAACGCAGTAACGCATCATGTAGTACCGGTAACTGAGTTACTGAATATAAAAAATAACGCGTTATATTACTAGTTACCGCCGAAACTAACGGCGTTACAGAGACGTAAGCGGTGCGCTCGGAAGCAGAAGCGGGGGTGTCGGGCGGGGCTAACAACAACGCTAAAGGCGTTGTTGTTAGCGGGGCTAACGAAAAAGCTAAATGCTAATCCACAAAGAAGCGCTAATAAGGAGTCTGTTAAGCTAGAACTAGCCAGCGCCAGGCTGGATAATCCCTGCACACATAGCAATTCTCTTAGAATAATATACAACTCACATAATGTTTTTTCTGCGTCAGAGGTGGACATGCATTTTACTGAGGTGGCAAACAATCTAAAAATTCCTGTCATATCAATTCCTAGATATGGTTGAAATTATTTAAAGTGCACTACGCATAATAAACGTAACATTATTAATATTGCTACTACGGATACTTTCAACAAAAACTCCTCAAAACAGCCCACCACCTATAATATGGGCTTTTTAAACATAAGGTCATTGTCTTCCAAAACGTTATTAGTTAATGAAGTCATTAGAGACAACAATCTTGATGTCGTTGGTCTAGCCGAGACCTGGCTCAAACCAGACGAATTTTTTGCGCTGGGTGAGGCGTCTCCTCCTGGCTATACGGGAACGCATATTGCCCGTCCCATTAAAAGGGGTGGGGGTGTTGCACTAATATACAACAAAAACTTTAGCCTTACCTCGGACCTAAATAATAAATATAACTCGTTTGAGGTGCTTACTGTGAGGTTTGTCACACCGCTGCCTCTGCACCTGGCTGTCATCTACCGCCCCCCAGGGCCCTATTCGGACTTTATCAATGAATTTTCAGAGTTCGTTGCTGATCTAGTGACGCACGCCGACAATATAGTCATAATGGGAGACTTTAACATCCATATGAATACCCCATCGGACCCTCCACGCGTGGCGCTCCAGACTATAATTGATAGCTGTGGTCTTACACAAATAATAAATGAACCCACGCATCGCAACGGTAATACGATAGATCTAGTGCTCGTCAGGGTTGTCACCACCTCCAAAGTTACGATACTCCCGTACACTAAAGTAATGTCCGATCATTACCTTATGAAATTCGAAGTTCTGACTCATTGTCAACAAACTAATAATAATAATAATAATAATAACTACTATAGCAGCCGCAACATTAATGCTGCCACAACGACGACTCTTACTGACCTACAGCCTTCGGTAATGGCACCATTCCCAAATTATGTGGGCTCTATTGATAACCTCACTAACAACTTTAACGACACCCTGCGCGACACCATTGATAGTGTAATAATAATAATAGCACCGCTAAAGCTAAAAAGGGCCCCTAAAAGGCGTACCCCATGGTTTACAGAAGAAACTAAAGCCCAGAAATTATCATGTAGAAAGCTGGAACGCAAATGGCGTGCGACTAAACTTGAGGTTTTCCATCAAGCATGGAGTGATAGTTTAATAACTTATAAACGCATGCTTACCTCAGCTAAAGCTAAATATTACTCAAATCTCATCCACCTCAACAAAAATGATCCTAAATTTTTGTTTAGTACAGTAGCATCGCTAACCCAACAAGGGACTCCTCCCAGTAGCTCCACCCACTCAGCAGATGACTTTATGAATTTCTTTAATAAGAAAATTGAAGTCATTAGAAAAGAGATTAAAGACAATGCATCTCAGCTACAGCTGGGTTCTATTAACACAAATACGACTGTATATACGACGGACATTGCCCTCCAAAATAGTTTCTCTCTCTTTGATGAAATAACATTGGAGGAATTGTTAAAATGTGTAAATGGAACAAAACAAACAACATGTTTACTTGACCCAATTCCTGGGAAACTTATCAAGGAGCTTTTTGTTCTATTAGGTCCATCAGTGTTAAATATTATAAACTTATCACTTTCCACTGGTACTGTTCCCCTAGCATTCAAAAAAGCGGTTATTCATCCTCTACTCAAAAGACCTAACCTCGATCCTGACCTCATGGTGAACTACCGGCCGGTGTCCCACTTTCCGGTTATCTCGAAAATCCTCGAAAAAATTGTCGCACAGCAGCTAAATGAACACTTAGCGTCTAACAATCTCTGTGAACCTTTTCAATCCGGTTTCAGGGCAAATCACTCTACGGAGACAGCCCTCGCAAAAATGACTAATCTATTGCTAACGATGGATTCTGATGCGTCATCTATGTTGCTGCTTCTTGATCTTAGCGCCACTTTCGATACTGTTGATCATAATATTTTATTAGAGCGTATCAAAACGCGTATTGGGATGTCAGACTTAGCCTTGTCTTGGTTTAACTCTTGTCTTACTGACAGGATGCAGTGCGTCTCCCATAACAATGTGACCTCGGACTATGTTAAGGTAACGTGCGGAGTTCCCCAGGGTTCGGTTCTTGCCCTGCACTCTTTAGTATTTACATGCTGCCGCTGGGTGACATCATACGCAAATACGGTGTTAGCTTTCACTGTTATGCGGATGACACCCAACTCTACATGCCCCTAAAGCTGACCAACACGCCGGATTGTAGTCAGCTGGAGGCGTGTCTTAATGAAATTAAACAATGGATGTCCGCTAACTTTTTGCAACTCAACGCTAAGAAAACGGAAATGCTGATTATCTGTCCTGCTCAACACCGACATCTATTTAATAATACCACCTTAACATTTGACAACCAAACAATTACACAAGGCGACTCGGTAAAGAATCTGGGTATTATCTTCGACCCAACTCTCTCGTTTGAGTCACACATTAAGAGTGTTACTAAAACGGCCTTCTTTCATCTCCGTAATATCGCTAAAATTCGTTCCATTTTGTCCACAAACGATGCTGAGATCGTTATCCATGCGTTCGTTACATCTCGTCTCGATTACTGTAACGTTTTATTTTCAGGCCTCCCTATGTCTAGCATTAAAAGATTACAGATGGTACAAAATGCGGCTGCTAGACTTTTGACAAAAACAAGAAAGTTTGATCATATTACGCCTATACTGGCTCACTTGCACTGGCTTCCTGTGCACTTAAGATGCGACTTTAAGGTTTTACTACTTACGTATAAAATACTACACGGTCAAGCTCCTGCCTATCTTGCCGATTGTATTGTACCATATGTCCCGGCAAGAAATCTGCGTTCAAAGAACTCCGGCTTATTAGTGATTCCCAGAGCCCAAAAAAAGTCTGCGGGCTATAGAGCGTTTTCTATTCGGGCTCCAATACTATGGAATGCCCTCCCGGTAAAAGTTAGAGATGCTACCTCAGTAGAAGCATTTAAGTCTCATCTTAAAACTCATTTGTATACTCTAGCCTTTAAATAGACTTCCTTTTTAGACCAGTTGATCTGCCGTTTCTTTTCTTTTCTTTTCTACTCTGCTCCAGGGTGGACCGCTAGCCTGTTCATCTGATGGGGACACCTCTACGCTGCTGACCCGTCTCCGCTCGGGATGGTTCCTGCTGGCCCCACTATGGACTGGACTTTCGCTGATGTGTTGGACTTTCACAATATTATGTCAGACCCACTCGACATCCATTGCTTTCGGTCTCCCCTAGAGGGGGGGGGGGGGGTTACCCACATATGCGGTCCTCTCCAAGGTTTCTCATAGTCATTCACATTGACGTCCCACTGGGGTGAGTTTTCCTTGCCCGTATGTGGGCTCTGTACCGAGGATGTCGTTGTGGCTTGTACAGCCCTTTGAGACACTTGTGATTTAGGGCTATATAAATAAACATTGATTGATTGATTGATTGATTGAAAAATGACATTGATCAAGGTTAAAATTAAAAACAAAAATACCTTTTTGTTTTTTGTTTAACAAAAATAAGCTGAGCTGGGCATTTTAGAATTTTTTTTTTTTTTTTTAGCTTTTTTAAAACCTGTCATGTTTATTTTATTTATTGATCTTTGAAATTGTTTTACCTGTACAGCACTTTTGGGCCGCCTGAGCGGTTTTTAAAGGTGCTTTAAAATTAAACGTTGATTTTTTTTTTAGGGCTGAAGTTAGAAGTTTGAGCAAAAACTAAGTTATTTTTGTTTTATTGAATACAATGGGTTTTTTTTTTTTTTTTTTTTAGAAAATTAGGCTTTTGGGTATTTTCAAATACCTGCTAGTGTATAGAACTGCTTACTGAAATGTTCAAATGTAACATTAAAACAACACATTTAATGGAGTAACAACAAATTACGGACTGAAAGGACAAAAATCCGCCTTTGTCCCTTTGGGGCTTAAAATAATCATACAGTTTTTTTCAAACAAAATCTTGGGAACCATGAATTGTGATTTGATGAGAATTGATTGTTCAGCAGATTTTATTGACTGCTGTGACGGAGGTCAATAATTGATGTGGTCACCTGACAGCATCAGAAGGAGCCAGACCCAGACGAGAGACTTCATCTGAACCACGAGACCTCCGGCTGGTCTCTTTGGGCGTGAGTCCATAAACTGTCACTCTTCTAGACATTCTGCTGCTTAAATAATACTTATATATTTTTTTTTAGTGCATCGTGACGATCGTTCTGCATCTGAGTGCCACAAACCTAATAATGCAATATCATAATAACTGCAAATGCAAATTAATGCAAAGTCTTTGTGTTTATATTCATTAACTCTGACCACACATAGTAGCTAAGGTATCAAACACACCTGCACCTCACCAGTAGTGATGTGCTGTTCCATACTGAAATATCCAAATTTATACATATCAGTGCATATCAAGCTACTTGGAAAATGTAACTAATCTACAAGTTACTCTCCATTAAATGTAGCTAAGCTACAAGTTGCTCTCCATTAAATGTAGCTAAGCCACAAGTTACTCTCCATTAAATGTAGCTAAACTACAAGTTACTCTCCATTAAATGTAGCTAAACTACAAGTTACTCTCCATTAAATGTAGCTAAACTACAAATTACTCTTCATTAAATGTACCTAAGCCACAAGTTACTCTCCATTAAATGTAGCTAAACTACAAGTTACTCTCCATTAAATGTAGTTAAACTACAAATTACTCTTCATTAAATGTAGCTAAGCCCAAAGTTACTCGCCTTTAAATGTAGCTAAGCCACAAGTTACTCTCCATTAAATGTCACTAAACTACAAGTTACTCTCCATTAAATGTAGCTAAACTACAAATTAACTCTCCATTAAATGCAGCTAAACTACAAGTTACTGTCCATTAAATGTAGCTAAACTACAAGTTACTCTCCATTAAATGCAGCTAAACTACAAGTTACTCTCCATTAAATGCAGCTAAACTACAAGTTACTCTCCATTAAATGTAGCTAAACTACAAGTTACTCTCCATTAAATGCAGCTAAACTACAAGTTACTCTCCATTAAATGCAACTAAACTACAAGTTACTCTCCATTAAATGTAGCTAAACTACAAGTTTACTCTCCATTAAATGTAGCTAAGCCACAAGTTACCCTCCATTAAATGTAGCTAAACTTCAAAGTTACTCTCCATTAATTCAGCTAAACTACAAGTTACTCTCCATTAAATGTAGCTAAACTACAAGTTACTCTCCATTAAATGTAGCTAAACTTCAAAGTTACTCTCCATTAATTCAGCTAAACTACAAGTTACTCTCCTTTAAAGGTAACTAAACTACAATTTACTCTCCATTAAATGTAGCTAAACTACAAGTTACTCTCCATTCAATGTAACTAAACTACAAGTTACTCTCCATTCAAATGTAGCTAAACTACAAGTTACTCTCCATTCAATGTAGCTAAACTACAAGTTACTCTCCATTCAATGTAGCTAAACTACAAGTTACTTTCCATTAAATGTAGCTAAACTACAAGTTACTCCCCATTCAATGTAACTAAACTACAATATACTCTCCATTAAATGTAGCTAAACTACAAGTTACTCTCCATTCAATGTAGCTAAACTACAAGTGACTCTCCATTAAATGTAACTAAACTACAAGTTACGCTCCATTAAATGTAGCTAAACTACAAGTTACTCTCCATTCAATGTAACTAAACTACAAGTTACTCTCCATTCAATGTAGCTAAACTACAAGTTACTCTCCATTCAATGTAGCTAAACTACAAGTTACTTTCCATTAAATGTAGCTAAACTACAAGTTACTCCCCATTCAATGTAACTAAACTACAAGTTACTCTCCATTCAATGTAGCTAAACTACAAGTTACTCTCCATTAAATGTAGCTAAGCCACAAGTTACTCTCCATTAAATGTAGCTAAACTACACGTTACTCTCCATTAAATGTAGCTAAGCTACAAGTTACTCTCCATTAAATGTCGCTAAACTACAAGTTACACTCCATTAAATGTAGCTAAGCCACAAGTTACTCTTCATTTAATATAGCTAAACTACACATTACTCTCCATTAAATGTAGCTCAACTACAGTTAGTCTCCATTAAATGTCGCTAAACTACAAGTTACTCTCCATTAAATGTCGCTAAACTACAAGTTACTCTCCATTAAATGTAGCTATATATGTATGTGTATATATTTATATATATATGTATATGTGTGTGTATATATATATATATATACGTATATATATGTATATATATATATATATATACGTATATATATGTATATATATATATATATATATATATATATATATATATATATATATATATATATATATATATATATATATATATATATATATATATATATATATATATATATATATATATATATATATATATATATATATATATATATATATATATATATATATATATATATATATATATATATATATATATATATATATATATATATATATATATATATACGTATCAGTGGCGTGCGGTGAGGTTAATGTCTGGTGAGGCACGACTGCATCATCACAGTCAAATTTAAAAACATATGAACCTGCAGTGCAGGTGTACCTAATG
>NC_084755.1:20242302-20334802 GCF_033978785.1 Entelurus aequoreus | reverse complement strand
ATATATATATATATATATCTATATATATATATATATATATATATATATATATATATATAGGGCTGTTAATCTTTGGGTGTCCCATGATTCCCTTCAATATCGATTCTTGGGGTCACGATTCGATTCAAAATCGATTTTTTTTTCAATTCAACACGATTCTCGATTCAAAAACGATTTTTTTCCTAATTCAAAAGGATTCTCTATTCATTCAATACATAGGATTTCAGCAGGATCTACCCCAGTCTGCTGACATGCAAGCAGAGTAGTAGATTTTTGTAAAAAGCTTTTATAATTGTAAAGGACAATGTTTTATCAACTGATTGCAATAATGTAAATTTGTTTTAACTATTAAATGAACCAAAAATATGACTTATTTTATCTTTGTGAAAATATTGGACACAGTGTGTTGTCAAGCTTATGAGATGCGATGCAAGTGTAAGCCACTGTGACACTATTGTTCTTTTTTTTTTTGTAATAAATATCTAATGATAATGTCAATGAGGGATTTTTAATCACTGCTATGTTGAAATTGTAACTAATATTGATACTGTTGTTGATAATATTCATTTTTGTTTCACTACTTTTGGATTGTTCTGTGTCGTGTTTGTGTCTCCTCTCAATTGCTCTGTTTATTGCTGTTCTGAGTGTTGCTGGGTTGGGTTTGGTTTTGGATTTGGATTGCATTGTTATGGTATTGCTGTGTATTGTTTTGTTGGATTGATTAATTAAAAAAATAAAAAATAAAAAATACAAATAAAAATTTATTTTTTAAAAATGCGAATCGATTCTGAATCGCACAACGTGAGAATCGCGATTCGAATTCGAATCGATTTTTTCCCACACCCCTAATATATATATATATATATATATATATATATATATATATATATATATATATATATATATATATATATATATATATATATATATATATATATATATATATATATATATATATACATACAGTCTTGGCCAAAAATATTGGCACCCCTGCATTTCTGTCAGATAATGGACCACTTCTCCCAGAAAAGTGTTGAAATTACAAATGCTTTGGTATTCACATGTGTATTTATTTTGTTTGCATTGGAGCAACACAAAAAAACAAAAAAAACAAAAAATCCAAATCTGATATTATTTTACACAGAACTCCAAAAATGGACTGGACAAAACTATTGCCACCCTCAACTTCGTATTTGGTAGCACAACCTTTAGAAAAAATTACTGAAAGCAATCGCTTCCTGTAATCATCAATGAGTTTCTTACACCTTGCTACTGGAGTTTTGGACCACTCTTCTTTTGCAAACTGCTTCAGGTCTCTCGGATTTGAAGGGTGCCTTCTCCCAACTGCTGTTTTTACATCTCTCCACAGATGTTCTATAGGATTTAGATCTGGACTCAATGATGGCCACTTCAGAACTCTCCAGCGCTTTGTATTAAGCCAGGGGAGTCAAACTAATTTTAGCTCAGGGGCCGCATGGAGGAAAATATTTTCCTAAAGTGGGCCGGAATGGTCAAATCATGGCATGATAACTTAAAAATAAAGACAACTCCAGGTTGTTTACTTTGTTTTATTTTAGCCAAAAATAGAACAAGCCCATTCTGAAAACGTACAAATCACAAATAATCCTCTGGACAAAACACTTCCAGTTTGTTGAAAATTCTGAGGAAATTGGTGCAGCTTTAAAAACACAATTAATTTAGACTTGGTCTCAGTGTATCTACGAAGCCAGGATTAAACTTTAAGTCAGTCTTTCTGGGATTGAACAAAAAACATGACATGTAAACTCTTCTAGGTATCAAATACCTCCTCAAATCTATTCAAAAGGGTTACATTTTCTCGTTTTTGACAGAGACATTATGGGGGTGTAAGGGTGCCAAATAACGATGTGTTCGAAGCAGAAGACATAAAACAGGTTTTAAGTTTCATTTAGGCCAGGGGCTTTACTTTGTACCTCTTGCTAGTCCTAACAGAATTGCTATTGTGACATCCAGTGGTCACATTTAGAACAGCAGTTTCTTTCATTAAAAAAAATGCAGCTCATTTTAATACTTGGCAAACTCATGACGCGGGCCAGATAAAACCTGTTTGTGGGCCGGATCCGTTCGTTTGACACCCTTGTCTTAAGCCATGTTTGTGTTCTTTTTGAAGTGACCTCTGACGGAGACCCAGCTTTCTGACACTGGGCCCTACATTACGCCCCAAAATTATTTGATAGTGCTCAGATTTCATGATGCCATGCACATATTCAAGGCATCTGGTACCAGAAGCAGCAAAACAACCCCAAAAGATCAGTGAACCTCCACCATGTGTTGACTGTAGGGATGTTGAAGGCCTCATTTTGTTTTCTGTAAACAGTGTGATGTGTTTTACCAAAAAGCTACACTTTAGACTCATCTGTCCACAGGACGTTCTCTCAGAAGGATTTTGGCTTCCTTTATGTCTTTTTCATGTCTCTGTGTCAGCAGCGGGGTCCACTACCATAGCATCCCTTTTCATTGAGATGGCGACGGATAGTGCGAGCTGACAACTGTTGTACCCTGTGTCTGCAGGTCAGCCTGAATTTGTTCGGAAGTGGATTGAGGTTCTTTATCCACAGTTCTAGATCTCTGGAGATGGACTTGTAGCCTTGAGATTGTCCATGCTTTTGCACAATCTTGGTTCTCAAATCTTCTGAGAGTTCTTTGCTCTTCTTTCTTTTCTCCATGCTCAGTGTGGTATGCACAGCTTTTGTCCATTTTAACTGGCTGCTAGTGTGATTTCTATATTGCCATCACCTGTTACTTGCTACAGGTGTGTTTAATTACAAATTAAAGGAGCATCACATGCTCAGAATACAACTATTTCTTACAATTTTGACAAGGTGCCAATAATTTGGTCCAGTCCATTTTTGGAGTTCTGTGTAAAATAATATCAGATTTGGCTTTTTGGAGGGGTTTTTTTTGTGTTTTTCCAATGCAAACAAAATAAATACACATGTGAATACCAAAGCATTTGTAATTTCAACAATTTTCTGGGAGAAGTGGTACATTATCTGACAGAAATGCATGGGTGCCAATATTTTTGGCCACGACTGTGTATATATACAGTACAGGCCAAACGTTTGGACACACCTTCTCATTCACAACACAACTGATGGTCCTAACCCCATTGATAAGGCAAGAAATTCCACTAATCAACATTGATAAGGCACACCTGTGAAGTGAAAACCATTTTAGGTGACTACCTCTTGAAGCTCATCGAGAGAATGCCAAGATTGTGCAAAGCAGTAAACAGAGCAAAGGGTGGCTATTTTGAAGAAACTAGAATATAAAACATGTTTTCAGTTATTCCACCTTTTTTTGTTAAGTACATAACGCCACATGTGTTCATTCATAGTTTTGATGCCTTCAGTGACAATCTACGATGTAAATAGTCATTAAATATATATATATATATATATACATATATATATACTTATATATATATATATATATACATATATATATATACATATATATATATATATATACATATATATATATATATATATATACATATATATATATATACATATATATATACTTATATATATACATATATATATATATATATATATATATATATATATATATATATATATATATATACATATATATATATATATATATATATATACATATATATATACTTATATATATATATATACATATATATATATGTATATATATATATACTTTTTTATATATATATATATATATATATATATATATATATATATATATATATATATATATATATATATATATATATATATATATATATATATATCCCCACTGAGATAAATACCACAAGTAATCATTGGCTTTTGTTCTTTTATTCAACGTTCACAATATTGTGTCTTCATTATAATACCACACACAAATGTCAACAGGCTAAAACAATATAAAACATAACTTCCACAATTGTATTTATTTATAATATGTACATGCGCTCGTTTATCAAGAGGCCTAATCTCTCCTTTTGCTTGTTTCCAAATGTGCCTTGAGAGAGTTACATAGAAATTTCCCTTGCTTCCTTGTTACCTAGCAACTGTTGATCTTACAACCAATATACAAGTGCTGGGATTATCTTTTACATGTCACCAATGAAATAATACAGAAAAGTGGATTCTGGTTGGAGTGCTCGTTCAGATTCTCCTGTTTGTCACCTATTTGTCCCGAGCTCTGTTAGGTCAGGCTGTCCATGGTGGGGAGGAGACCGGTAGTCTGATCTATGCAGGTGCAAACTTCTTGGCCTGGGCTCTGACCCGCTTCTCATAGTCCATCCTGTTCTGACTGGAATAAAAACACAATAGTACTTTTTATAAAATTGCTTAGGGAATCTTTAAATATTTGATTATTTAATCCTGAACCCCTTGTTAACAGCATATTTACGCGGCATGCGCCAAAAACAACGGACATTTAGCCATGAAAATATTGAGAAGCTGCAGATGCTGTGTGTGCCGTGCTTCTATTTGTTCTGTCTTTTGACTCAACAAAACTGGACGGTCAAGCATTACCTTTGGTACACAGACATACACACCATCTAAAAGTTAGTTTTTTTATAACACTTTATTGCCCTCAAACATGAGATATTAAGATATTATAAAATGTTTTATTGTTAACTTAACAATACCATATTTTTGTAAAGCTTAAAAATGTAGAATTTGCTAGCATTGTTGTAAATCAGATAATGTATTAAATTTGTAGTATTGAATGCTACGTACATTTTGTTCTACAAAATAACGTGTCTAGTGCACAGTAACTAAAAAGCAAAAACTATTATTGGCTTCCATTTAAATTGTTTTTTACCTAAAAGCCTTCATATATCCAGATACTTATTACGTGACTTTGTAAAACGGTAACAAAAAATATATTTTTTAATAATAAGAACAAAACAAATAATATTGATTTAATAATTGTAGTATTGTGTACATACTGATACTATAATAGGTATCAATAGGATGGGCATCTGGATCGATCACCCCTGCGTTGCATGTTTTTGTAATGTCTGTGGTAATCTTCATTATTAACTTACAAACCCCGTTTCCATATGAGTTGGGAAATTGTGTTAGATGTAAATATAAACGGAATACAATGATTTGCAAATCATTTTCAACCCATATTCAGTTGAATATGCTACAAAGACAACATATTTGATATTCAAACTGATAAACTTTTTTTTTTTTGCAAATAATCATTAACTTTAGAATTTGATGCCAGCAACACGTGACAAAGAAGTTGGGAAAGGTGGCAATAAATACTGATAAAGTTGAGGAATGCTCATCAAACACTTATTTGGAACATCCCACAGGTGAATAGGCAAATTGGGAACAGGTGGGTGCCATGATTGGGTATAAAAGTAGATTCCATGAAATGCTCAGTCATTCACAAACAAGGATGGGGCGAGGGTCACCACTTTGTCAACAAATGCGTGAGCAAATTGTTGAACAGTTTAAGAAAAACCTTTCTCAACCAGCTATTGCAAGGAATTTAGGGATTTCACCATCTATGGTCCGTAATATCATCAAAGGGTTCAGAGAATCTGTAGAAATCACTGCACGTAAGCAGCTAAGCCCGTGACCTTCGATCCCTAAGGCTGTACTGCATCAACAAGCGACATCAGTGTGTAAAGGATATCACCATATGGGCTCAGGAACACTTCAGAAACCCACTGTCAGTAACTACAGTTGGTCTCTACATCTGTAAGTGCAAGTTAAAACTCTCCTATGCAAGGCGAAAACCGTTTATCAACGACACCCAGAAACGCTGTCGGCTTCGCTGGGCCTGAGCTCATCTAAGATGGACTGATACAAAGTGGAAAAGAGTTCTGTGGTCTGACGAGTCCACATTTCAAATTGTTTTTGGAAACTGTGGACGTCGTGTCCTCCGGACCAAAGAGGAAAAGAACCATCCGGATTGTTATAGACGCAATGTTGAAAAGCCAGCATCTGTGATGGTATGGGGGTGTATTAGTGCCCAAGACATGGGTAACTTACACATCTGTGAAGGCGCCATTAATGCTGAACGGAACATACAGGTTTTGGAGCAACATATGTTGCCAACCAAGCAACGTTACCATGGACGCCCCTGCTTATTTCAGCAGGACAATGCCAAGCCACGTGTTACATCAACGTGGCTTCATAGTAAAAGAGTGCGGGTACTAGACTGGCCTGCCTGTAGTCCAGACCTGTCTCCCATTGAAAATGTGTGGCGCATTATGAAGCCTAAAATAGCACAAGGGAGACCCCCGGACTGTTGAACAACTTAAAGGCCTACTGAAACCCACTACTACCGACCACGCAGTCTGATAGTTTATATATCAATGATGAAATCTTAACATTATAACACATGCCAATACGGCCGGGTTAACTTATAAAGTGACATTTTAAATTTGCTGCTAAACTTCCGGTTCGAAACGCCTCTGAGGATGACGTATGCGTGTGACGTAGCCCGGCGAACACGGGTATGCCTTCCACATTGAAGTCGATACGAAAAAGCTCTGTTTTCATTTCATAATTCCACAGTATTCTGGACATCTGTGTTCGTGAATCTGTTTCAATCATGTTCATTGCATTATGGAGAAGGAAGCCAAGCAAGCAAAGAAGAAAGTTGTCGGTGCGAAATGGACGTATTTTTCGAACGTAGTCAGCCACAACAGTACACAGCCGGCGCTTCTTTGTTTACATTCCCGAAAGATGCAGTCAAGATGGAAGAACTCGGATAACAGAGACTCTAACCAGGAGGACTTTTGA
Source organism: Entelurus aequoreus (assembly GCF_033978785.1). NCBI lineage: Eukaryota > Metazoa > Chordata > Actinopteri > Syngnathiformes > Syngnathidae > Entelurus > Entelurus aequoreus. The sequence continues at coordinate 20,328,029 of NC_084755.1, read as the reverse complement.
TTTGGATACACAGACGCCTGTAGAGAACTGGGACAACACAGACTCTTACCAGGATTACTTTGATTTGGATGACAAAGACGCAGACGTGCTACTGTGAGTATGCAGCTTTGGCTTTTTTTTGCGTATGTACGTAACTTTTTTAAAATATATAAGCTTTATGAACCTTGGGTTAGGTGAACGGTCTTTTGGGCTGAGTGATTGTGTGTGTTGATCATGTGTTTGAATTGTATTGGCGTGTTCTATGGAGCTAGGAGCTAGCAGAGGAGCTAGGAGCTAGCATAACACGTACCGTACCGTACGTGCGCGTCACGTACGTAACTTTTTAAAAATATATAAGCTTTATGAACCTTGGGTTAGGTGAACGGTCTTTTGGGCTGAGTGATTGTGTGTGTTGATCAGGTGTTTGAATTGTATTGGCGTGTTCTATGGAGCTAGGAGCTAGCAGAGGAGCTAGGAGCTAGCATAACAAACACGCAGGTGTTATTATGCAGGATTAATTTGTGGCATATTAAATATAAGCCTGGTTGTGTTGTGGCTAATAGAGTATATATATGTCTTGTGTTTATTTACTGTTGTAGTCATTCCCAGCTGAATATCAGGTACCGTGAGTATGCAGCCTTGGCTGCTAAACATTCGATAACTTGACCGTATGTGCGCGTCACGTACGTAACTTTTTAAAAATATATAAGCTTTATGAACCTTGGGTTAGGTAAACGGTCTTTTGGGCTGAGTGATTGTGTGTGTTGATCAGGTGTTTGTATTGTATTGGCGTGTTCTATGGAGCTAGGAGCTAGCAGAGGAGCTAGGAGCTAGCATAACAAACACGCAGGTGTTTTTATGCAGGATTAATTTGTGGCATATTAAATATAAGCCTGGTTGTGTTGTGGCTAATAGAGTATATATATGTCTTGTGTTTATTTACTGTTGTAGTCATTCCCAGCTGAATATCAGGTCACCCCCGGCTCTCACAGCATCTTCCCTATCTGAATAGCTTCAACTCCCCACTAGTCCTTCACTTGCACTTTACTCATCCACAAATCTTTCATCCTCGCTCAAAGGCCTACTGAAAAATTCATTTCAGTAGGCCTTTAAAGGCCTACTGAAATGAATTTTTTTTATTTAAACGGGGATAGCAGATCTATTCTATGTGTCATACTTGATCATTTCGCGATATTGCCATATTTTTGCTGAAAGGATTTAGTATAGAACAACGACGATAAAGATTGCAACTTTTGGTATCTGATAAAAAAAAAGGCTTGCCCCTACCGGAAGTAGCGTGACGTAGTCAGTTGAACATATACGCAAAGTTCCCTATTGTTTACAATGATGGCCGCATGAAGTGAGAGAGATTCGGACCGAGAAAGCGACAATTTCCCCATTAATTTGAGCGAGGATGAAAGATTTGTGGATGAGTAAAGTGCAAGTGAAGGACTAGTGGGGAGTTGAAGCTATTCAGATAGGGAAGATGCTGTAAGAGCCGGGGGTGACCTGATATTCAGCTGGGAATGACTACAACAGTAAATAAACACAAGACATATATATACTCTATTAGCCACAACACAACCAGGCTTATATTTAATATGCCACAAATTAATCCTGCATAAAAACACCTGCGTGTTTGTTATGCTAGCTCCTAGCTCCTCTGCTAGCTCCTAGCTCCATAGAACACGCCAATACAATTCAAACACCTGATCAACACACACCATCACTCAGCCCAAAAGACCGTTTCCTTAACCCAAGGTTCATAAAGCTTATATATTTTTAAAAAGTTACGTACGTGACGCGCACGTAGGTACGGTATGTGTTATGCTAGCTCCTCTGCTAGCTCCTAGCTCCATAGAACACGCCAATACAATTCAAACACATGATCAACACACACAATCACTCAGCCCAAAAGACCGTTCACCTAATCCAAGGTTCATAAAGCTTATATATTTTTAAAAAGTTACGTACGTGACGCGCACGTAGGTACGGTACGTGTTATGCTAGCTCCTCTGCTAGCTCCTAGCTCCATAGAACACGCCAATACAATTCAAACACATGATCAACACACACAATCACTCAGCCCAAAAGACCGTTCACCTAACCCAAGGTTCATAAAGCTTATATATTTTAAAAAAGTTACGTACATACGCAAAAAAAAGCCAAAGCTGCATACTCACAGTAGCACGTCTGCGTCTTTGTCATCCAAATCAAAGTAATCCTGGTAAGAGTCTGTGTTGTCCCAGTTCTCTACAGGCGTCTGTGTATCCAAATCAAAAGTCCTCCTGGTTAGAGTCTCTGTTATCCGAGTTCTTCCATCTTGACTGCATCTTTCGGGAATGTAAACAAAGAAGCGCCGGCTGTGTACTGTTGTGGCTGACTACGTTCGAAAAATACGTCCATTTCGCACCGACAACTTTCTTCTTTGCTTGCTTGGCTTCCTTCTCCATAATGCAATGAACATGATTGAAACAGATTCACGAACACAGATGTCCAGAATACTGTGGAATTATGAAATGAAAACAGAGCTTTTTCGTATCGACTTCAATGTGGAAGGCATACCCGTGTTCGCCGGGCTACGTCACGCGCATACGTCATCCTCAGAGGCGTTTCGAACCGGAAGTTTAGCGGCAAATTTAAAATGTCACTTTATAAGTTAACCCGGCCGTATTGGCATGTGTTATAATGTTAAGATTTCATCATTGATATATAAACTATCAGACTGCGTGGTCGGTAGTAGTGGCTTTCAGTAGGCCTTTAAGCTGTACATCAAGCAAGAATGGGAAAGAATTCCACCTGAGAAGCTTCAAAAATGTGTCTCCTCAGTTCCCAAACGTTTACTGAGTGTTGTTAAAAGGAAAGGCCATGTAACACAGTGGTGAACATGCCCTTTCCCAACTACTTTGGCACGTGTTGCAGTAATGAAATTCTAAGTTGATTATTATTTGCAAAAAATAAATAAAGTTTGAGTTTGAACATCAAATATGTTGTCTTTGTAGTGCATTCAATTGAATATGGGTTGAAAAGAATTTGCAAATCATTGTATTCCGTTTATATTTACATCTAACACAATTTCCCAACTCATATGGAAACGGGGTTTGTACTATGTGTACAGTACAGGCCAGAAGTTTGGACACACCTTCTCATTCAATGAGTTTTCTTTATTTTCATGACTATTTACATTGTAGATTGTCACTGAAGGCATCAAAACTATGAATGAAGACATGTGGAGTTATGTACTTAACAAAAAAAGGTTAAATAACTGAAAACATCCTAGTTTCTTCAAAATAGCCACCCTTTGCTCTGATTACTGCTTTGCACACTCTTGGAATTTTCTCGATGAGCTTCAAGAGGTAGTCACCTGAAATGGTTTTCACTTCACAGGTGCGCTTGAAGCTCATCGAGAGAATTCCACGAGTGTACAAAACAGCAATCAGAGCAAAGGGTGGCTATTTTGAAGAAACTAGAATATAAAACGTTTTCAGTTATTTTTCCTTTTTTTTGTTAAGTACATAACTCCACATGTCTTCATTCATAGTTTTGATGCCTTCAGTGACAATCTACAATGTATAGTCATGACAATAAAGAAAACACATTGAATGAGAAGGTGTGTCCAAACTTTTGGCCTGTACTGTATATCTCAGATGCATGGCAATGTATATGTTGGGGTCCATGGCAAGGTTCTGAACTGAAAAAGCTGGTGAAACCCTTCTCTGAGGGAAATGTGTGTAAGGATTTACTGTGAAAATCCAAATTAAAATCCATCAAGGAGTCATCACTAAAAGGTAATCAATCATACCAGTAGATTGTGTAAGCCTCTGCTTGTGCTGGGTCTTGAATGTTGGGCTCGTTCAGCAGCTCCTGGATTCCCAACAGGATCTAAAATGTGATTAAAGTTAGCAATGTAATGACTGGGGGCACGTGATCTAATATGCTGTGTAACTACGCTGAATATGCAGGAAGACCACACGGCCAACGAGATCCTGTATGCACTCTAAACTAACAAACCTGTTTGATGGTGATGGCAGGCCTCCAATCTTTGTCCTCCTCCAGGATGGACAGACACACGGTGCCAGATGGGTAGACATTTGGATGGAATATTGGCGGCTCAAACTTGCCTGATTGGTGGGGAAAACAAAATGTCCAAAAGAGTTTCCTCAAATAGAATCAAACTTACTGTATATCACCAAAGTGAGTACGCCGCTTATATACTCAGGGCTTTGAATCGATCGCAACTGGACTGTTCAGATTGTCTTAGAAGACGTACAGTGACTCATCCGAGCAGGCTTCATCCATTCATGCTCTCAGGCGTAGTCTAAAATTATTTTTACATGCACAAAATCTATTCAATCCAATCTAAACCTTGGTTGAATTCCAAATCCACTGTTTACATGGACACTATATCAATTGATCCAATCATGATGTGTGTATATATACAAGCGTTTAATCAGACTAAACCATCCGGTTGTTCTTTTTTGGGAAAAAGGAGAAACTCATTTGTAATATGTTGTAAAGAAACGCTGCACGTCCTCAGCACATTTGCTCCTTGGTCGCCACATATTTAATTTTCCTCCATTACTTTCATGGGGCGGTATAGCTCGGTTGGTAGAGCGGCCGTGCCAGCAACTTGAGGGTTGCAGGTTCGATCCCCGCTTCCGCCATCCTAGTCACTGCCGTTGTGTCCTTGGGCAAGACACTTTACCCACCTGCTCCCAGTGCCACCCACACTGGTTTGAATGTAACTTAGATATTGGGTTTCACTATGTAAAGCGCTTTGAGTCACTTGAGAAAAAGCGCTATATAAATGTAATTCACTTCACTTCACTTCACTTCATGGACTTGTTTTTACAACTCTGTTTTAACCTTTCAACTGTCAAAAAGTTATCTTACTGATTTGAAAAAGAAGGTTGTGTCAGTGCCACACCAATTATGTCCTAAACATGTGCAGTGAATTTGATTTTACCCCAACGAATGAATTAAATTTATTTCCGAATGGACCATATCAAATGAGACTCTTCTGATTGACGTGTTTTATATGCAGCATTTTTCATCTGATTTGGCCTTTATTCTAATTGTTTCCATGGCTTGAGAGGGTGTACTAGATCCAACATACTTAACAGTGGGTACAAAAGTAGTCAGACCCCTTTAAATGTTTAACTCTTTGTTTCATTGCAGCCATTTGCTAAAATCAAAAAAGTTCATTTTATTTCTCATTGATGTACACTCAGCACCCCATATTGACAGAGAAAAACAGAAATGTAGAACTTTTTGCAAATGTATCAAATATCAAAAAGTACATATACAAAAGTATTAGAGGGGAACTGCACTTTTTTTTAAATGATGCCTATCGTTCACAATCACAAGAGACAAGAAGACAAAAGGATTTAGTTTTTTTCGCTTTCTAACATAAAAATTGGCTCGTTCTACATGGCTAGCAATGCAGCTGATGGGAGCAATCATTTCTACCTCAAAATCACTTTTGAAAATGCATTCAAAAACCGTCAACAATACTTCATTTACGTTCGGTAACCTGTATAATAGTACAATAATCTTCTCAATTCCCCCCAAAAACGGATGAACTCGCTGGACTATATGGACAATATAACACACATCCATAAATGTGAATGCATATACAAACGTGCAATATACATATCTGTACAGTAAATCTGTTTATCTGCACCTTCTTTTGTAAATGCAAACACTCTGTACCTTATTGCTCTTTTATCCTACACTACAACGAGCTAATGCAACGGAATTTCGTTCTTATCTGTACTGTAAAGTTCAAATTTGAATGACAATAAAGGAAGTCTAAGTCTAAGTCTAATAACCAAGCTGTAGCGACATTGTTATTGTAAGAGCGAACACTGAAGAACTCTTTTCTAGCGTTCTAACACATCGGCGTGCTACGGTATAGGGAAGCGTTGGTTTTCATCCAGGATGGCTTTAAAGGGGTCTGAATACTTTCCGTTCCCACTGTATTCCCTAAGGTTGAAGTTGGGCCAGAGGTCTATCCATCATATAGAACTGACATGTTGGATCTAGCACCATCCTCTGATACATGAGCTGTCCTATCTAAAAGGTGTTGCTCACTGACTGAGCGACTCCGTGCGGAATGTCCTCAGTCATAAAACCCCACAATCCCTGCGTGTTGTTTACATTTTTTGGTCATGGCGCCGGAAGTTGAGCTGCTTTCCCGGCTTGTTTTGCAAAGCAGTAATCTTTAGAGATGGTATGTACGGCCATTTAATGGTACTAGAGACAAGAAAGGGGAATATTACTAATAATTGTATTTGTTTTGGTGACTAAATAATGTAATGCAGCAGTGTTTTTTCTGACGAGAGTGCGTGGAGGAGTCCACACGGTAGGGCTGCACAAATAATCAACATCAAATCAACATTTAGGTTTTAATTAGTGCTATAAATAACTGCAAGAGGTGGAGGTTTTTTTTTATTATTCGCCATCACCGCCATTTGAGTGACAGACATGTTCGCCAATCAGAAGTTTATTCATGTCTCCCATCAAACGGAGAAAGAGGTCTCACTCTATGCATCGCTCTCAGCAGAGCCATGTATAGAGAGCGTATGGCCAACTCGGTTTCAAAGTTGGCCTCAAAATAATGGGGCTTTAGACCAATCATTTAGGAGATCCTCTGGCCATACTCTCTCTGATTGGTCAAAAACCCATCACGTTACTACAGGCTGTTATTTTGAGGCCAACTTTGAAACCGAATTGCCCATATCCTCTTTATACACGGCTATGTCTCTTAGCACCTGAGTGTGCTTATTTACAGTAGAAGTAACTGAGTGCAGTGAGCCCTCTTTTCAGTCATCCACAATCTTTGTCTCGGTGGGCAGAGAGTGAGCGTGCCAGCTTTACACACAGGAAGCATGAACAGAAAGCCTCACGACTTGCCGCAAAGTAACAAATATTAAGAGGAAAAATATGATTACAAAGCCAAATGTGCCGTTACGTTATTATTTTAGCTTCAAACTGAATGGGCAATCAACAAATAAAAATAAAATGTCCAAGCTACATTTTCCAACTGGGAAAAAAATGCACTTTAAGATATAGAATATTTGTTTTAGTAAAATGTTTGCTTCCAGAAATGAGTTTTTTGTTTATTAATTTAAGATAACTAAGCTATTTACCTTCCAACTATAGTACAATGGTACACAATTCTACAGTAATGACAAATAAAGATTGATATTATTTCAAATGGTTACTTGCAGTAATTCCATATATTAGGATTAAATTACATTACAAAGACTGTAGTTTTTATCGGTTATTTCTTCAGTTTAAGAGCATGATGTAGACACAAGCTCTGAGTCTGTCCGCGTAAAGCTAAATATTTTTGTAAGTAAATTATTGCATATTGTTCTAAAGTGTGGCACCTTCACTCACGAATGTTGATTGACAATCTGAAAGTAAAATGTCTTCCTTCGCTTATTTTCTCTGTGTTATGCATTTATATATATAAAATATAGAAAGTGCAAAATTGAATCACAATTTTGGAAAGAAAAATTGCAATTAGGTTTTACAAAAAAATCTTGCAGCCCTACCGCACGGTCTTCAATTGTGAGCTTGGACTACGTTTCGCCCAAGTATGTTTAGGCCTTAAACTTAAAATGACTCAAACAGCCATTATAGTCTAAATTGTACACTGATGTTATATCCATTTCTATTGTATTGTCCTCTGATGATAGTTGCTTAAAGGAGCGCATTCACTTTTGTGAGATACTGTAATATAGATTAAGATGGTTGTGACATTGTGCTGCAGTTTGTCATGGGGCAGCTGTGAGTGTACTCACATTTAGGCGGAGAGGAGGGGTAGTCATCTTTGAAGAGCATTCTGAGTTTATACAGTCCTCCCTCCCACAAGGTCTGACAAAAAAGAAAAATAATATTTTTCAGCAAAAAAAAACCCACTGACAAAACACATTGACATTAAATGACATCTGCTGGGGAAAACCAGTTGTTATGCAAATTATTAAACTGTACTTCTAGGCAAATACACAGGCCTTGCAGCGTTCTGCTCAAAGGCTTTGAAAGACATGCCACCAAGTTTTATAATCATTAGATACTTATGGGTGAGGTCTCTGCAAAGATTCTTGATGGCAGAACATTGTTTCAATTAATCTTGCTCAAATTTTACACTTGTGCTTGTCAGCTGTTTATCAGCTGAATATGCTAAAGCTACAGCATGTGTTTTGCAGAACACTTTGAACAGTGGCCAATAAAGGCAAACACGCAGCAAGGTTTAAATGCTCCAAACACAGGAATGATTCAAAACCAAAAATCATAAACTGGGAAATCCTACAAATTAACAATGCTGCAAAATGTTGCAAATGCTAAAAACACAAAAAAAAAAAACCTGCATGAGACATATGCTGCAAGTTCCCGGAACATAAGAGGTTTGCCATGGAGCACTTTGTCTCATTTTAATTATTATTATGAGCTACGAAAAATTGTTGTTCGTAAATATTAAAACAAAAATATTGCAACCGTGTTGAACAAAGACATCAAAGAATGATGTCAGCCTTTTAGAAATTATGCTCATGTCTTCAAAGATGGTTTAAAGACTGGTGGGCTGGTAAATTTATTTTTTGTTGCAGCATTTGTTTCATGCTTTTGTTTTTTTGTCCAACATTGTTTATTTGCAGCAATTTTTTCAGTGGCATGTTTTATTGTGTGTTATTGAGTTTTGGACCATTTCTGTGCTTGAAGCGCTTGCCCAGTCAGCCACCGTAGCATTGTGCTGTATGAGAAATTTCAAGTCAATTAAGATCTGCCATGTAGTGTATTTGTCAGATAAATAATAGCACTGACTACACAACCAAATGATCACCCTTGTATATAGCAGCTCAGGAGTAAAGGATTCACACCATGGGTGTCCTAATTTTTTTGCACTTTGCCTCACAATGACTACGTTTTTATACTGCAGGCCAAAGTGAACCAAACCTGATTGTTTCTAAATCTGACTTTTAGTTTACAAGTACCGGTAAAATGTGATCTTCATCGCACTCCAGTATAAACGCGTACAGGCCCCAAATGTGGCCCCAACATCACTTGCATGCCCAGTTCAATAAAGTGATAACAAAGAAAGTTGACCGGTTTTCGTAAAAGGAGGAGGAAGCCGCTACAACAAGAGAAAACATGGATACCACAAATCAGCGTGTTAGTGTATTTGTGCCATGGCTGTTGTGTAGAGGAAGTGGACCGATGACGGAAAACAACTGCAGGAGGAGGAAGAGAATTGCAAAAAGGAAAGTGATCGTGCTGTGCACACAAATGACGTAGCGCAACCAAAGATGACGTAAACATCGCAAACAGGTCGCATTGCCGTTCAGGCCCAGTTTACACTGCACACCAAATCAGATTTTTTTTGCCCTCAAGTGACACAGATGGCATCTTTTTGTCAGTCTAAACACTCCAAAGTGCTTAATTTTTGTTTTTGCCTCAGATTTGGGCCACATCAACCGGTAGTCGGAATCCAATTGGAATCTGGTCTTCAAATGTGACCTGATTGCTACTTTTTCACCATCTTTGGGTGAGCTACGTCTTTTGTGTGCACAGGAAAAGTACTTGCAACACAACATCCAGTTTCGGTGAGTCTTTTGGCAGCGGAATTTTCTGTGCATCACGAGTCAATAGTGCGCAAATAATAGGCTATATATACATACAGTACAGGTCAAAAGGTTGGACACACCTTCTCATTCAATGCATTTTCTTTATTTTCATGACTATTTATATTGTAGATTGTCACTGAAGGCATCAAAACTATGAATGAACACATGTGGAGTTATGTACTTAACAAAATAAGGTGAAATAACTGAAAACATGTTTTATATTCTAGTTTCTTCAAAATAGCCACCCTTTGCTCTGATTACTGCTTTGCACACTCTTGGCATTCTCTCGATGAGCTTCAAGAGGTCGTCACCTTTCCTTTTAGTGTGATTAAATTAATTCCTTTTCCGGTTGACCTATGACGTCACCCTAGCCATTTGCGAATCCTTACAAATTGTTTTAACTGATGTCCGCTGTAATATTGGCACAATTTACAAATATTACGTCTCTAATGGCTATGCTGATGTTAAATAGCAGACAGCATCAAGAAATTCTCTTAGATTGCGCTACAAACATGACCCCACTGCCAACAGTGTATTTGCGCTGATGCAGGTCGGATGCAATGAAAGACCAGCGGAAGAGTTTTTACGAAGGAATTTTCAGACGAAAATCATTCAAACAAAACTTCTGAATGTCTTAAAGTTCATCCAAAAGGCTCTGTGGTTTGATGGAAGGAGTTTTAAAACCGAAGGAAAAGGCCGCTCGTGCCCCGACGATATCCAGATGATGGTTGCTATTGTTCTGCACTATCTTCCCAGTAGTGCGGAAAGTTAATAAGTTGACTTGCATAAATGCAGCGTGAAGAGCTTTGTGTACGCTTTATTTAATATACCTGCTTCATTCTATTTAATCTCATTCGTACTTCGTTCGGGAGTCCGAATTAAGCCGGCGTTCTCCATTTCCTTAGCTACCCTCTTAAACAAATCTGTTTCTTTTTTCAACCATCGATGCACTTCAAAATGTTGTGTTCTTTTAATTTGTGAAGCAAATCCTCTTCATTACAATTGTTGCTATGTTTTTATTGAATGGTATCTGCTTGTTGTGTCCCGCGCGTTGAGACTGGCGCATGCGGGTATGAAGGGTCATCTCCGGCCGCACACACGCCCTTGAGAGATCTGGTTTCCAATCGCATAATCCAAGTGCGTTCATCTGACTTTTCAAAAATCCAACACGATCGGATTAAGGTGTTTCCATGGGCTGCAATAAGCTTATTTAGAGCCGAGCTATTTGAGAAGTCGGACTAATTTAGTACATGGACAGGTACTGAGTGTCAACATAGTCTTAGACCGAAGTCACATTTGAAAAGATCAAATTCTGCTCAGTGGCCTTGTGGTTAGAGTGTCCGCCCTGAGATCGGTAGGTCGTGAGTTCAACCCCCAGCCGAGTCATACTAAAGACTATAAAAATGGGACCCATTACCTCCCTGCTTGGCACTCAGCATCAAAGGTTGGGGGTTAAATCACCAAAACTATTCCCGGGCGTGGCCACCGCTGCTGCTCACTGCTCCCCTCACCTCCCAGGGGGTGGAACAAGGGGATGGTCAAATGCAGAGGTTAATTTCACCACACCTAGTGTGTGTGTGACTATCATTGGTACTTTTAACTTTATTCCAAATCGAGTCAGACTACCTCCTGACGTGGCCCAAATCTGATGCGAAAATATCAAATTTGAAGCACTTTGGAGCGTTTAGACTGGCAAAAAATACCCAATCCGTTGTCACTTGAGGGCAAAACACTTCAGATTTGGTGTCCAGTGTAAACATGAATTATGAACATGATATGTGACCCCTTACTCCTTTCTTTCCCGGAATGGCACACTCCCAGTTCATCAGATTCATGGTCCCATCAGGATTCTTGGTAGGCACTGCCACAAAACCCTGTGTGAGAGAGAAATATTTCAATCTCAACTTGTGTTCATTTATGATGGTAGTAAAGCCACTACTTACAAATGGGTGGTCTTTCCTCCAAGCTTTGCGCTCTTGGGACAGTCTGCTTAGAGCAATGCCAGACATTACTGCTCATTTACCCCTTCACTGGAAATAACACATTTACACCAAATTAATAATGAAATCTACACCAAAGAATGTTGCTTTCACAAAAGACAACACGTCAGCAAATGACGAGTCGTCGCACACGTTAAGAGCCATATGACAGTGTTCATTTACCGGTTAAAAAGGGACAATCGGTAGGAAGTGGATGGAATTACTTGACTCGGCATACATTCACAAACTCCTCCTTACCAATTCAAATGTAAAACGACGTAAATCTTCAAGCCAAGCTCACTGATTATTGTAGGGGTAAATGTGAAAATGTTGGATGTGTTGTTACGATTGAGCCGTGCTAGCGGCGACCGAAGAAAACACCCTTCGTCGTTGGAAGAAAAACACAAATAATGGACCACTAGGGACGTAAATGACACCGATTAAACCTCACTTTGTTTAACATTCCTCTGGTCGTCTAAAACGAACTTGCTGGTGTTACTGTTGCCAGAGGTGTCGTATATGGAGCAAAATAACCCGTCTCGAGTTCTCGTTATAGTGGCTAGCATTTGGCGAAAAAAAGAGGACCCCAATTTGTTTATTTCGGGAGGACCTTCAGGCAGTTTGATGGACAACCCAGGGACGTGATATACGTAATCGTCCAAGGCTGGCGGCCATCTTTGTTGTGACGCTGAACTGACGAAGTCCTTAAAATGAGTGCCTAAGATCCCAAACTTGCCCACATTTTCTACATAGCGATATTATTTTTGGGACACTAAGAAATCGAAAACATTTTTAAACATAATAAGTGTGTGGTGGGTATTTTTGTTTATTCACAAATGTAGATTTTTCAAAGCAAAACCATCCTTCCTCTACTCACTTGTTTATAAAAAATAATGGACAAAAAAGAGCTGTGGGACTATAGCAACTAACAAACTAAAGATGCTAGAAAACCACTAGTTTGTTTTTTTCTTTTTTCCCATTTATTTAATATTTCCTAATATACATATATTTATTTGCATATTAGTTTTTTTCTTATGCCTGTTCTATTTAGAACAGGCATACACTTGTAAAGGACATAATGTCATGGCTGTCTTGAGTTTCCAATCATTTCTACAACTCTTATTTTTTGTGATAAAGTGATTGGAGCACATACTTGTTTGTCACAAAAAACATTCATGAAGTTTGGTTCTTTTATGAATTTATTATGGGTCTACTAAAAATGTGACCAAATCTGCTGGGTCAAAAATATTCATAGAGCAATGTTAATATTTGGTTACATGTCCCTTGGCAAGTTTCACTGCAATAAGGTGCTTTTGGTAGCCATCCACAAGCTTCTGGTTGAATTTTGGACCACTCCTCTTGACAAAATTGGTGCAGTTCAGCTAAATTTGTTGGTTTTCTGACATGGACTTGTTTCTTCAGCATTGTCCACATGTTCTCAATGGGGTTTAAGTCAGGACTTTGGGAAGGCTATTCTAAAACCTTAATTCTAGCCTGATTTAGCCATTCCTTTACCACTTTTTACATGTGTTTGGGGTCATTGTCCTGTTGGAACACCCAACTGTGCCCACGACCCAACCTCTGGGCTGATGATTTTACATTGTTCTGGAGAATTTGAAGGTAATCCTCCTTTTTCATTGTCCCATTTACTCTCTGTAAAGCACCAGTTCTATTGGCAGCAAAACAGGCCCAGAACATATAATACTACCACCACCATGCTTGACGGTAGGAGTGGTGTTCCTGGGATTAAAGGCCTCACTTTTTCTCCTCTAAACATATTGCTGGGTATTGTGGCCAAACAGCTCGAATTGTGTTTCATCTGACCACAGAACCTTCCTCCAGAAGGTATTATCTTTGTCCATGTGATCAGCAGCAAACTTTAGACAAGCCTTAAGGTGTCGCTTCTGGAGCAAGGGCTTCCTTCTTGCATTATAGCCTCTCAGTCCATGGCGATGCAAAACACACCTGACTGTGGACACTGACACCTGTGTTCCAGCAGCTTCCAATTCATTGCAGACCTGCTTTTTGGTGGTTCTCGGTTGACTCTTGATCATCCTGACCAATTTTCTCTCAGCCGCAGGTGATAGCTTGCGTTTTCTTCCTGATCGTGGCAGTGACAAAACTGTGCCATGCACTTTATACTTACCAACAATTGTCTGCACAGTTGCTCTTGGGACCTTAAAGGCCTACTGAAACCCACTACTACTGGCTCCAAGTGACTTTCCTGACTTGTTCAAGTCAATGATTTGTTTTTTCAGATCTGTGCTGAGTTCCTTTGACTTTCCCATTGTCACGTTTGTAACCGAGTCTAATGACTGCATCACATGAGCCCTATTTAAATGGGCTCAGAGAAGTCAACAGGTGTCGTCAATCATAATCACTCACATTAAGTTAGAGGTCATGCCATGAAGCTTATTTGATTTGATTGTAACTTTTCTATATCCCCAAAATTGATAATGTATGTTGCTGTATGTATACTTTTGACCCAGCAGATTTGGACACATTTTCAGTAGATCCATAATAAATTCATAAAATAACCAAACTTCATGAATGTTTTTTGTGACAAACAAGTTTGTGCTCCAATCACTATCACAAAAAAATAAGACTTGTAGAAATGATTGGAAACTCAAGACAGCCATGACATTATGTCCTACACAACTGTATGTAAACGTTTGACCACGACTGTGTATGTGTATATATATATCCATCCATCCATTTTCTTACGCTTATCCCTTTCGGGGTCGCGGGGGGCGCTGGAGCCTATCTCAGCTACAATCGGGCGGAAGGCGGGGTACACCCTGGACAAGTCTCCACCTCATCACAGGGCCAACACAGACAGACAACATTCACACTCACATTATATATATATATATATATATATATATATATATATATATATATATATATATATATATATATATATATATATATATATATATATATATATATATACACACACACACATATAGATATGTATACATACATACACATATACCTACATACATATATATACATACACATATATACTGTATATATACAAACAAACATACTGTACATACATATATACTGTATATATACATACATATATAATGTATATATACATACATATATATATATACATACATACACAACATTAAGTATACTTAATATTTTTGGCCACTGTAAAATACACTTTATACAGTGCATAATATTGTACATATAGTACATTATGCTAGATCCACTGGACATCCATTGCACCGCTGGGGCGGGGCGGTCCCCTCCAAGGTTTCTCATTGTTATCCCATTGGGTTGAGTTTTTTCTTGCCCTGATGTAGGATCTCAGCCGAGGATGTCGTTGTGGCTTGTGCAGCCCTTTGAGACACTCGTGATTTAGGGCTATATAAGTAAACTGATTGATTGATTGACATACTTAGACTTATTTGCCATACAACTAGATGGAGCTCGCGTACCAGTTTGAGAATCACTGGTCTAGATAATATTTAGTTGGTGTAAATTTTGCTCCAAAGTCACATTTGACCCCCTTTATGCAAAAATGGTTCATTTGTGGAGGCTAATAAACCCCTCCATGCCTCACCCCAGAAATATATATCCTGATCATTGCTAAAAAAAAAAAATTCCAGACACAGACAAAAATGGGACTGTTGGCGGGAGGTTCCAGCCAACAGTCTCAGCACAAGTGAGCAGAGCGCAGAGGCGGTGACTGGGAGAGAGCATGTACTAGTATGTCCGTCACAGTGTGATGTCACAAATTGCCCACTGTCATAAAGTGCGTTAAGAGGCATCCAAAACGGCTTGAATTATAAAAGGAAAAGGGGGAAAATACGGCAATTTAACCTAACAATTTTAATGGCTCAGTTTAGTTCAATTGGAAAAAACTCTTAATGAAAAGAACACAGCAAATATTGAAAATCTCATTTAATACACAAACTGATACACAGTACAATCTGTTTGCCATCTACAATATTTTGTAACCTCCCACTAATTTGCTCCAAAGAGAAGCTGATTATTTACTATTTAGGGAATTACACAAAGTTTACAGGGAATCATAAACGCATGCATTTTATGTGAAATGTGTCAAATACTGTTCTGCTTATTTAAAAAAGTGCACTTTGTTTTTACATTTTTAAAGACTTCCGCTGAAAACACAAGCAGTAGCGCTTGGCATCATACATGTATCTTAAGTAGTGTTGCAACTTGCAATTAATAACTGTGCATAGATTTGATCATGTATTTCTACAAAGCCCTGTTTAAAAGTGCAAATGTTTAATAGCTTGCTTCACTTTGTCATTGTAGTCTGCGTCTAGCCAGACGCCTCACATCTTCTGAATAGTTTCAAAGCGCTTTGAAGGTAAAAAAGCCCTATACAAGTACTATCCGTTTACCATTTCCCCTCTGAGATGACATGCTCAGGAGACGCCCGTTTAAACCACTCGGCCCAGGAGCCGTCATAAACGCACACCCCCGGGTGGCCCAGCAGGTGAGCGCCCAGAACGACGAGACACGCTGTGACGCCAGAGCCGCAGGTGGCCCAAAGCGGCTGGTCCAGTTTCACGCCAGCCTCCTTGAACAGTCTGGACAAGTCGTCATTGGCCAGATATTTTCCGGAGGCGTCCAAGAAAGACGTGAATGGCATGTTGACTGCACCGGGGAAGTGGCCTGGCAACGTGCCTGTAAAAAAACATCAAAATAATAAACAAAAACAAATATAATGAAAGCATTTGATTACATTTTTAATATTCCAAAATATTTTTAAACACATGACCAAAACCAAGATAAGTAAACCCACATCTGACATATTAACAAAAATATGTCCAAGACACAAAAAATCCTTTAAAAATGTTTGAATATAGCCAACATGAATTTATAAATTAAAGCCTTCAAGATTTTAAATCATAATGACACTAATCTGTTTGTGTAATTGTAGTTTAAGTGCATGTGTGGCTGTATTGATTCAATAGTACACCAAATATGCATTCTAATAGACCATTATTCCAGTAGATGAGCCAATATTGTTGTTTAAAGAAGTTGTGATTATTTAATTACACCTTATATTACAGGTACATTATACATTATTTTTTTTAAAGTTTGTTAAACCATTGTGAACAAGTTGGATATTCAGGACACATTATTATTTCCATCATTGTTGTTATGGTGCCTTTTCTGGAGATTACTTTCTTATGAAATCTGACTGGATAACCCAGAAATCTCTAACCTTTTGTTCTTCCAAGAGCTACTTTTACAAAAAGGAAAAACGCAAAGAGCTACTCCTTTTTTAAATGTTTATTTCTCATAGCTTATTTTAACCCTAATATAAGGGAATACGCTTGTTTAGCCAAAACATGTTGGTATCCAGAACTCATATTTTCTATAAAAAATATTTTAGAACATGGAGAGGTGATAGAAGAAAGGTAAAACAATAATACATCTATTTGTGGTAGCATTGGAGAAAGTTATGTACAAATTTCACTGTTGCATGTCATTACACATAACTGTGGTGCACTCAAGGACCCTCAATTAAAGTTAGAAACCGAGGCATCACTAGTTTTTAAAGACCGGGGGGTACCTAACTCCCAGGAGATGCACAAATAATAATATAATAATAATGATATATAATCAGAATTCATATTTTCCACTGATGATTATGATAACCCTGTGTGTATCAGCTAATCTCTACACCAGGGGTGCACATTACGTCGATCGCGAGCTACCGGTCGATCGCGGAGGGTGTGTCAGTCGTTCGCCAGCCAGGCATTAAAAAAATAGTCCTAAAAATGAGCGATCATAAATCTTCACTATGACGTCACTTTCATCACTTGATTGACATTCACGGCACCTTGAGGGTCTTCTGAGATGACGCTGGCAGCTGTCAGCTCATTATTAAGAAAAAATTACCGACAGGAAGGCGAGAAACACTTTTTATTTCAACAGACTCTGGCGCCGTACCTGTCGTCAAAACTCCGAAGAACGACTGCACAGTTCCTGCCTTCACAATAAAAGCTCTGCTTCATCCTGCCTGTGCTAAGAGTCTCAGAAAGCTGGCATGCACAAGCTAGCAAGCTACGGAGTTTGCCGCCGATTGTATTGTAAAGTGTATACAAAGGAGTATGGAAGCTGGACAAATAAGATGCCAAAAACCAACCACTTTCATGTGGTATAGGACAGAAAGGAGAACTTTTTTCCTCCTCCATTTGAAAATGCGGACGTTATCAGCACTACTGTCTGATTCCAGTCAATGCAAGTCATCATAATCAGGTAATACACCAACTTATATTCTGGTCTTCATGAAAGAAAGGAATCTATGTGTGTTAAACATGCATGTATTATCATTAAACACCTTTAACT
The DNA here is from genome assembly GCF_033978785.1 of Entelurus aequoreus. Classification (NCBI taxonomy): domain Eukaryota; kingdom Metazoa; phylum Chordata; class Actinopteri; order Syngnathiformes; family Syngnathidae; genus Entelurus; species Entelurus aequoreus. The sequence continues at coordinate 20,310,100 of NC_084755.1, read as the reverse complement.
TGTTAACAATATTAACTATATGTGTTAACAATGCTTGTATTATCTTTAAACACCTTTAACTTGTTAACAATATTAACTATGTGTTAAACATGCTTGTATTATCATTAAACACCTTTAACTTGTTAACAATATTAACTATATGTATTAAACATTCTTGTATTATCATTAAACACCTTTAATTTATTAACAATATTAACTATATGGGTTAAACATGCTTGCATTATCATTAAACACCTTTAACTTGTTAACAAAAACATATATTTCATAAGTAAGTAAATATAAATTATATATATGAATGAGGTAGATCCCCACGACTTGATCAATTGAAAAGTAACTCGCCTGCAGAAAAAGTGTGAGCACCCCTGCTCTACACTATGAGGTGAACATTTGACATCTTTATAATGATATTTAAGTGAATAATGACAAATTCATGACAGGGACTGAAAAATATCAGCTGGGGGTCATGGAGTTTAAGGGGGTTTCAGAGATTTTACCATTTTTAAGATGCTTTGGAAATTTACCGACGGTTTCTATCTACAGTATTAGGTGTTATAGCCCACTGGCCGACCCAATGTGCTGTTAATAGAATCACTGATAAAGACGTAATATTTGATTGTGAAGCTGACAGTCCGCGCCTTGAATTTTTGTGGAGATTAGTTGCGAATGGGAAGGGCTGTTTCTGCCATGCATTTACGACCAGGCAAGCGGCAAAATCCCACATCCTTCACCACTGAGAGCGGTGGATCACCCACTACTATGGATTCCATTAGTTTACCGCAAATGCATTACCTCCAAAAAGCGTCGTATTGGCATTGGAACATGCCTATATTTAATTGATTTCTAGCGTACCACTAGATGGAGCCCACGTACCACTACAGTTTGAGATTCACTGGGCTAGAAGAATACTGGATCTCCGATAAATAGGTTGTATCCAGTCACCAAACCAACATGGCTACTGTGGCGCAAACAAAGTGCGAACTATCTGACTATGCCAGGGGCATAGATCTTACCATTAAAATCAAATACGAGCAAAACAAACAAAAACTATGCAATGGAATCGCTCTCTATACGTTATCAAAAAAAGGTTTATCGAGTGAGATCAAGGATTATCCGTCGGTCGAGTTCCAAGACATGTCGAACTATCTGGTGCTCCAGACGTCATTCTACAGGGCAAAACAGATGAAAACTTTTGAAAAGCATGGAGGTTCACAACTTTTTTGTGTGGGGCTGGGTCAAGAAAATAAGTATAGTGCATGCATCGTTTTAGCTCTAGTAGGGTTGCATTTCATGATTTAACTTCGCGTTGACAGCCATGTTTGTTGCCTTATTGTTGCTACACGCGGCGTTTACGAGTATGCGTGTTTTTACCAGTCTTTATCAAAATATGACTATAGATGTCAACATTGTGTATGTGCTGAAAGCTTCATTTATGATGGCTGCCTTTGGAATAAGCTTAACTCTTTTAGGTTTTGCTCAAAGTTGATTTCTTTTATTTAGACTTGCCGAGTTTGCGCTCTACAAAACACTCGTAGCAAAAATGCGTTTTAAGAACTCCGAAAAAAGAATAATATCAAAATAATACTTAAATAGGAAATACTGAACGTTAAAAGTATATCAAACAAACCTTTAACAAAGTGATCACTGCAAACTTTGCTTCCTTGGTCTGAAATGTGTGCCTCTTTTTTTGTCATGTTGCGTAAAATCTTGACATCCTTCACCCTTCTTGATTACCTCTGGAGGAATTTTTTAAAAAAACATCCTTTTCGCGATTGCGATTTGAACGGTTCCAACAGCCTAAAATGTGTAATAATTTTGGTTGTGCTTACCAACCTCGAAGCAATTTTATTTGGTACATGATGTAATGATAAGTGTGACCAGTAGATGGTAGTCACACATAAGAGATACGTGTAGACTGCAATATGGCGCCAGTAAACAACACCAAACCTTTAAATGTTCCATTGAAAATAAAGAACATTACACACAGCACTCAAATATCTGTCAAAATGTTTTAGTATGACTTTGAAGCTGCTTGATGGATTGTCGGCCCATTACGGCTACCGTAGTCAGAGATACTATGGTGTGTGCATAAGGACCGCAAAATGGCACCCATTAGCAGACATATTATTTGGCGTTTTGTTTCACAATATTATGCAAAAGCAACTTTTCTTACCTTCTGGTACCTGCTGATGTGTATTTGAGATCTGCATAAGTCCTGAAAATGTGCGCACATTCGTCACTGTAGTCCGTCTCACCATAGTCGATAAACTTCTACTTTTTCTCTATCTTCTTGTTATGGGACATTCATCCTCTGCTGTTGCCATTTCTAATATAAAGTAGTGTAAAGTTCTAACTTATATCTCGCTATGGAAGCACTAAAAACTACCAGTGCAGTGGGTTTACATAATTCACCCACGGAACTTTAGTTATTAGGGTTCCGGTCGGATGTTTTTTCTCGGGACACATTTCCGGTGATGTTATTGCACTAGTGAGCCACGGATGAGAAGATGCTGCTCCGTTGTTGATTACAGTAAAGTCTGAGGGGACAAGCGGTAAAAAATGGATGGATGGATGAATGTCAATAAAACAGTTAGCTCCATCTTTTGACACTTCTTCCACTCCCGTCCTTGCACGCTACACCGCTACAACAAAGACGCTGTCGAAGGTGAGCCACGTAAATAAGACCGCCCACAAAATGGCGCATCCTGAAGCGACTGTCAGAAAGCGGCTTGAAGATGATCTGTAAAACATAATCTATGCCAGTATTTTTCAACCTTTTTTGAGCCAAGGCACATTTTTTGCGTTTAAAAAATCCGGAGGCACACCACCAGCAGAAATCATTAAAAACGAAACTCAGTTGACAGTAAAAAGTTGTTGTCGCAATTGTTGGATATGACTTTAAACCAGACCTGGGCATTCTGCGGCCCACGGGCCGCATCCGGCCCTTTGTACGTCCCTGTCCGGCCCGCGTGAGGCCAATCATAAATTACAAAATACATTTTAAAAAGTATCTATCTCGAGTGTGCAATACAACGGTGCTGATTTTGTTTTGAAAAGCGTTATTTGTATGACTTCCGTGTGGACGTATGCTCGTGCGCGCAGCGGCAATCACAAATTACAAAATAAATTTAAAAAACCATCTATGTCGTGCATGCAATACAACTGTGCTGCTTTTATTTTTGAAAAGTGTTATTTATGGGAGGTTCGCCCGGTTATCCCAGAGACGCTAAAAAAAAGAAAAGGTGATGACGAATGGCGTGTTTTCAACAAGACATGGACTGCCAAGTAAAGGTAAAGCCGTGTGCTTAATTTGTGGTACACATGTTGTTGTGTTTAAAGAATATAGTGTAACGACCTGCTGAAGTTGATGTTGTGTTCTTGAGTTGCGTAAATGAGGAGTGAGGATATGTCCGTGCGGAAGGAAATAGATAAGTTGAGCTGTGTTAGTATAGCTTGCTCAAAAAAGTTTAAAAAGAGCGTCAGACTTGGTGTGCACTTTTTCTGGACGCTACAATTGGTGGCAGAAGTAAAACTTTGCGCATATTGCACTACTTAATTGTGTGCGCAGCCTGCCACGTGAGGGAGAGAGAGAGAGAGAGAGAGAGAGAGAGAGAGAGAGAGAGAGAGAGAGAGAGAGAGAGAGAGAGAGAGAGAGAGAGAGAGAGAGAGAGAGAGAGAGAGAGAGAGAGAGAGAGAGAGAGAGAGAGAGAGAGAGAGAGAGAGAGAGAGAGAGAGAGAGAGAGAGAGAGTCTACAGGTGCAGCTCACGCTGCTTGCCATGGGGGAATTCCGCCCTCAATGAAGACTCCCATGGTTTGATGGCAAGGCGAACTGGGAGGCATTTCATCCCACTTCTGACATCAATTGTAGAGTCCAGAAGAAGTGCACACCAAGTCTGACGCTCTTTTTAAACTTTTATTGAGCAAGCTATACTAACACAGCTCAACTTATCTCGTTCTTTCCACACGCACAGCTATCCTCACTCCTCATTTCCGCAACAGCAACGCTTCCTCCTTCTTCGCCAATCACCTTACAGGCGTGCTACGTTCACAACAAAGAGGATGCAGGATAAAGTGACAGAAATTGAAATTTTTGCATGGTATTATACATCAGGAAGTGTTGTGTAAGAAAGTGTTAAAAAATAAAACCATCAAAAGCCATCTGCTTTTGTATAAAGATACGTTAGGTTAAATGAAAATATTATTATTTTTTATCTTACGGTATATCAAAAATAATTTAAGCAAAATTTAATTGAAATATTGTCGGTGTGGCCCTCCAGCAGTGCTCGGGTTGCTCATGCGGCCCCCGGTAAAAATTAATTGCCCACCCCTGCTTTAAACCATAACAAAGCATCACTATAGCTCTTGTCTCAAAGTAGGTGTACCGTCACCACCGGTCACATCACGCCGTGACTTATTTAGACTTTTTTGCTGTTTTCCTGTTTGTAGTGTTTTAGTTCTTGTCTCGCGCTCCTATTTTGGTGGCTTTTTCTTTTTTTTGGTATTTTCCTGTAGCAGTTTCATGTCTTTCTTTGAGCGATATTTACCGCATCTACTTTGTTTTCATCCTTCTTCGTGGGGACATTGTTGATTGTCATGTCATGTTCGGATGTACTTTGTGGACGCCATCTTTGCGCCACAGTAAGTCTTTACTGTCGTCCAGCATTCTGTTTTTGTTTACTTTGTAGCCAGTTCAGTTTTAGTTTTGTTCTGCATAGCCTTCCCTAAGCTTCAATGCCTTTTCTTAGCAGCACTTACCTTTTGTTTATTTTTTGTTTAAGCATTAAATACCTTTTTACCTGCACACTGCCTCCCGCTGTTTCCGACATCTACAAAGCAATTAGCTACCGGCTCCCACCTACTGATATGGAAGAGTATTACACGGTTACTCTGCCGAGCTCTAGACAACACCAACACATCATTTGCAGACTAGAATTACTGGTTTGCAAAAAATATTTTTTACCCCAAATAGGTGAAATTAGATCATCTCCCACAGCACACCAGATTGTATTGCACGGCACAGTGGTTGAAAAACATTGATCTATGCAACATTTTGACCAAAGAACCACCATTATTATGTAGACCACAAGCAAATGTTTTAAATTTTGAAAAAAATCATAATATGACCCCTTTAATGCGCCTAATAATCCGGTGCGCCTTTTGTATGAAAAAAGACCTGACTAGACCTGCTCATCGGCAGTGCGCCTTATAATCCGGTGCGCCCTATGGTCCAGAAAATTTGGTAATTAATTGTTTTTAATGCATGTAAACATGCCAAGACTGTATGTGTATCAGGTGGTGATGTTGGGTTTAAGGTGGGAAGGGGGGCCCTTTAAAGGCCTACTGAAATGAAATTTTCTTATTTAAACAGGGATAGCAGGTCCATTCTGTGTGTCATACTTGATCATTTCGCAATATTGCCATATTTTTGCTGAAAGGATTTAGTAGAGAACATCGACGATAAAGTTCGCAATTTTTGGTCGCTGATAAAAAAGCCTTGCCTGTACCGGAAGTAACGTGGCGTCACAGGTTGTGGAGCTCCTCACATCTGCACATTGTTTACAATCATGGCCACCAGCAGCGAGCAAGTGCCCCTGGCTGCAGCGCAGCGACAGCGGTTCGGACCGAGAAAGCGACGATTACCCCATTAATTTGAGCGAGGATGAAAGATTCGTGGATGAGGGTAGTGAGAGTGAAGGATTAGAGGGCAGTGGAAGCGATTCAGATAGGGAAGATGCTGTGAGAGGCGGGTGGGACCTGATATTCAGCTGGGAATGACTAAAACAGTAAATAAACACAAGACATATATATACTCTATTAGCCACAACACAACCAGGCTTATATTTAATATGCCACAAATTAATCCGCATAACAAACACCTCCCCCCTCCCGTCCATATGACCCACCAATACAACTCAAACACCTGCACAACACACTCAATCCCACAGCCCAAAGTACCGTTCACCTCCGTAAAGTTCATACAGCACATATATTTCCCCAAAGTTACGTACGTGACATGCACATAGCGGCACGCACGTACGGGCAAGCGATCAAATGTTTGGAAGCCAAAGCTGCGTACTCACGGTAGTGCGTCTGCTATCCAACTCAAAGTCCTCCTGGTTGTGTTGCTGCAGCCGGCCACTAATACACCGCTTCCCACCTACAGCTTTCTTCTTTGCTGTCTTCATTGTTCATTAAACAAATTGCAAAAGATTCACCAACACAGATGTCCAGAATACTGTGGAATTTTGCGATGAAAACAGACGACTTAATAGCTGGCCACAATGGTGTCCCAATATGTCCGCTACAATCCGTGACGTCACGCGCAAACGTCATTATACCGAGACGTTTTCAGCAGAATATTTTGCGGGAAATTTAAAATTGCACTTTACTAATCTAATTGGCATGTGTTGCAATGTTAAGATTTCATCATTGATATATAAACTATCAGACTGCGTGGTCGGTAGTAGTGGGTTTCAGTAGGCCTTTAAGAGTCTTGTGTATGTGTGAAAGGTGGCAGAATTTGGTGCTACGCCCCTGCGTGTCGTTATGATAAAAACAAAGAACTAAAGTACCCTAATAAATATCCTTCTCTTATATGGCAAATGTTTGCAAACTAACTTACCAGAGTGACACAATGGAAAATAATGATAGTAGGGTTGTTATTTCATGTGTTAAAAAAGGTTATGAGGTGGACTCATAAAAGTGTGTTCATGTTTCTTCAAGTGTATGATCTCATTGAGAAACATAAATGCAAACTTTACATTTTAAACAGTTAGCTTCTAAACGTCAAACTAAACCATTATAATGAAAAGCCTGCTCAGCCTGCTCACCCTCCCTCGGCTCCGGCTCGATCCCCTTAAACCTGCCCGCAGACCTGGCGTCCACAACTTGCACCTGCTTGGTCCTGATGTTGTCCAGCATGTCCTCATAGGTCTTCACCCACGTGGGGTTCGCGCTCACCCGGAAGTCCCTGGGCTCCGGCTTCACGTGCTCCGCTGTCACGGGCCGACCCTCGGCGAGCCAGTTCTTCATGCCGCCGTCCAGCACCGACACCGCGCCGTGCCCGAACAGCCGGAACATCCACCAGACGCGTGGGGCGCTGTACGAGCCGAAGCTGTTGGTGTCGTACACCACCACATGAGTGTCGTTGTCGACACCCAGCTCGCCCACGTAGCGTGAAAAGTGGCTGCTCGAGGGCAACATGTGGTCGTACGGCGAACTGCGCTCGCTACACTCGTCTATGTCGAAGAACGACGAGCCCGGTATGTGTTTCTCGGCGAATTCCGCTTTGGGATCCCGCTTGGTTATGGGTAGGTACCATGACGAGTCCAGCACTCGAATTTTGGAGCCGACCAGACCGTTTTTGATGGCGTCTGCTAGCCATTGGGCCGAGACCACAGCGCGAGCTTGTGCCGCCATGACAGTCCGTAGGTACACAATGTGACCACTAGAGGGGGGCGGAGAACAGTCGGCTTGTAAAAACACAAGAGAGAAGTGCAAAGTAACCAACCATCCATCCATCAATTTTCTACCGCTTGTTCCTTTTGGGGTCGCGGGGGGTGCTGTAGCCTATCTCAGCTGCGCATGGGCGGAAGGCGGGGTACACCCATATTAACCCAAAAATGTTTGAGTCAGAAACATACATTGTGATTATTTGTACTATATGTTCTTTGTATTAAAGTCTTCAACAGGGGGCAGTGACCCCAAATAGGTCCACAGAGGGTTTTTTATATTCCCCACGCCATTTTTACACAAATAAAAATGTCTTCAAATACACATGAACGTTGTCTCGAACAGGGGTCCCCAAACTACGGCCCGCGGACCGAATCTGGCCTGCAGGAAGTCCCAAGTTAAAAACAAAAATATATATATATTTTTTAAATGTATTTTTATTATAGTTTTTTTTTTTAATCTGTCCTTTCTAATTATTTTTCTACCGCTTGTTACTCTTGGTGTCTCCTAGCCGCTGATGCAAATCATATTGTCTAAAAATGCATTTTCCCATCGATAACGTGACATCATCGCACTCAGAATATATACCGTAATTTCCGGACTATAAGCCGCACCTGACTATAAGCCGCACCAGCTAAATTTAGGGGAAAATACAGATTGCTCCATATATAAGCCGCACCCGACTATAAGCCGCAGGGTTTTGATGTGTAATTACCGTAGTATATAGGGGTTCCTGCTACCACGGAGGGGATTGTCGGGACAGAGATGACTGTTTGGGAACGCAAAGCGTCCCATTTATTAACAATAAATCTTTCAATCATTCAATCAAACGTTCACATCTTTGACATGGCGAACAGCATTCGTGCAGAGTACAAATACAAAGTGCTCGCCTGTACGTTATCAAAATAACCAGCCTACCGGTATATGAAAAGTCAGTCTTTAATCATTGTGTCATCGTCTTCCTCCTGCGTACTAAAACCACCGAAATCCTCTTCGTCGGTGTCGGAGAAGAACAGGCCGTAAATAAGCCGCACCCTTGTATAAGCCGCAGGGACCAGAACGAGGGGAAAAAGTAGCGGCTTATAGTCCGGAAATTACGGTAGATATATCCATGCATCCATTTTCTACCGCTTGTTCCTATTGAGGTCGCGGGCGGTGCTGGAGCCTATCTCAGCTGCATTCAGGCGGTAGGTACACCCTGGACAAGTCGCTACCTCATCACAGGGCTATATTGTGTATATATATATATACATATATATATATATATATATATATATATATATATATATATATATATATATATATATATATATATATATATATATACACAGTATATTCACTGAAATTAAAGTATTTCTTATATATATGTAACGGGTATAAGAAATACTTGGATTATTTGAGTGAAATTCCTGCTAAAATATGTATATTGGTTTGTTATGCAATGAGAGGTCCAATTGCGCCATCTGCTGGTACCTGAAAAGTCTGTAAATATGACCTTATTGGCAGACTTCCTGTCCTCTGCTAATGGTAAGCCACGTTTTGATATCGCTCTGCAAAATATTATATATTACACTAAAGCTAACGTGACATTTATTGTAAGATACACAGTTATTTAATAGCTGTTGAAATGCTATGTTATGGAATTTTCGTTTTGAATTGGTTGTTGCTCACGTCAGATGTATTACTATTTTGCACTGAAGTCGATATTATTTTCCCCCTGTAGACATCGAAACCAGCAGAGGTGCTAACCACATATTGTGTGTATGTGCGTTCTGATCACTCATTGCAGGTAATAATTGTTGCACTATGTGCGTTTGACGTGTCAAGACGTTCATATTTAAATTTGTATTGTTCGCCATTTTAACATGGGAACAACGTGGTCTGTCACCATTAGAGGGTGCTAAAAGTCCATTTAATTATTTGTGTGATGTATTGTATTTTGTATTTTTCTATCTTCTATTTCATAAATATGTAAAAAAGGATGATGTTGGTTAAAAACCAAGTTAAAAATATGTTGTATTGAATTACCGTATTTTCCGCACCATAAGCCGCACCTAAAAACCACAATTTTTGTCAAAAGCAGACAGGGCGGCTAATAACCCGGTGCGCCTTATATATGGATTAATATTCATATTTATTTTCATAAGGTTTAGGTCTCGCAACTACGGTAAACAGTCGCCATCTTTTTTCCCCGTAAAAGAGGAAGCGCTTCTTCTTCTACGGTAAGCAACCGCCCCATAGAAGAGGAAGCGCTTCTTCTTCTACTGTAAGCAACCGCCAAGGTGAGCACCCGCCCCCGGAGAAGAAGAAGCTCGCGGATATTTAATTTCATTTGTTTTTCTGTAAAGACAACAAAATGTCTCCTACTAAGAGACACGCGTACAAGGTTCCACTGGCTTTTGATATTCATGTGAACCGCACTGTGGATCAGAGGTGGGACCAAGTCATTGCTCTGCAAGTCACAAGTAAGTCTCAAGTCTTTGCCCTCAAGTCTCGAGTCAAGTCCCGAGTCAAGACAGGCAAGTCCCGAGTCAAGTCCAAAGTCAAGACTGGAAAGTCTCAAGTCAAGTCACAAGTCCTGCATTTTGAGTTTCGAGTCCTTTCAAGTCCTTTTAACCACAGACTAATATTTTTACACAGATTGTATATGCTTTTAAACCGCTGTATTTATTTATTAAAACAAGTGCATTTGAAATTGCAGGAAAAAAAATAGTACTGACATTGCAATTCATAATAGCACTATTAACCAGTCATTTTAATAGTTTAAACAATTTTAAACATTTAACTCATTCCTTTACAGAATAAACACATTTGCAAAAACAAGTGCAACTGTACTTATTTGTACAAAAGTGTTAACATTGTATTTCCATGGCATATTGCATTGTAACTTGTTCCACAGCAGTTTCTATTCTGTTCTTACCTTATCTCATTGATCTCATCTCATACTGTATGTGTGTTTATGTGTGCGTACACATGAAAAACATAACAAATACATGAACATAACAATGAACAGAGTTGTACTTTTTAGATGTCAGGGCCCTATGCAATATGTACACATATTCTTAATATAGTATACATTTTAACTGACCTTTATTTGACTATGTTTGTCTTTTTGTAGGTGGCTAAAATACGCGGTGCAGCTGACCGCCGTCTAACGTTATGTTAATGTGTGTGATACATTGACTAACGTGACGTTATTTGTAGGTACCTCATGCAACCCTGCTTAAAAAAATCACTTGACAAAAAGTATGAATAAGGTAGCAAACTGCAGTGGACGCAACATATTGCTGTGTTTGAAATGATGTTATAACCATAGACATCTTTTAAGTAGACGCAGTATTGGTTGCTGTGACGCGAGCAAATTGCATCTTGAAGTGGTGATGAGGAGCCGGCGAGCAGCCTAAACTGACAGTTGACAGGTAGAAAACAAAGATGCCAGGCTGATGTTCAGCGTTTTCCTGCTCAAATGAGCGGACTGTTGAAAATAGGAATCGGGGGATTACTTTTCACAAGTAAGATTTAACATTAATGTACTATTGGTTGTATTTTATGAAAATAACATTACCACAGAGTTCAGAAGGAGCAAAGATCTTCAATATTTGTATGTGAAAATCACAAATAAATCTTCTGGGGGAGGATGACGCCCCTACAGGGGTTTGGTTTACAAACTTTCAGCCCCACCTAAAACAAAATTCACCAGCCACCACTGATTATGATGCATTCTCATTTTAGGCAAAATATAAGACAATACTTTCTTAACAGTATAATTGTAACCAGGAATAAGTCTTCAAGTAACAATATTCAAATACTAACATTGTTGGGTAAGACAGCATTTGGTTTTATTCTGAATCCAGTGAAACAGATTGGTGGTTTTAGCTGATATAAAGAGTTTCAGGTGTTTATGTATGTTTAAGTATTTGGCAGACGCTTTTATCCAAAGCGACATTCATAAAAAATACATATATAACAATCACTGTAAACATGATCATTTAAGGGAAGAATGTAATACAAAATATCAATACAAAGTGTCAAGACAGAATAAACTCTCTGCGGCTGCAGCAACAGAGATACGTTCTATAAGATATATAGATATCTAATGTATTCATACATTGTTTATGTAGGATATACACATGTATATATAACGTAATCATATTGTTTCTTCAATTTAAAAAATAGCTGACCGTTTTTTCCCCCTTCTCTGGGCTTATATTCCCAGTTTTGATCTCGGACGTCTGGTCACTTATAGCATATAAGAATATTATATTACTGTTAAGCAAACTATGAATAATAAAACATGTGTCCGTTATCATAGCTACACGTACGACAAAAAAGCGCGTGAAAATGAGTGGTATTCAGTGAGGTAAAATGAATTAAATGCGCTGACAGTTCATTGCTCCTGCCAAAAGAATTGCACTGAGTGGAGCGGATCACCACTCCAAGATGGCGGCCCCGCGTCTCGTCTGCGCCAGTAAGCAGTAGCGTTCGATGCTGCGTCTACTTATAAGATGTCTATGGTTATGACGTTAGCAGTGAGTTTACAGCCTCACTGATTTAACTACACAGCAAACAAAAGTCATGTTACTTAGCCAATAAACGTTATCTTACATTCATAACTTACCCTTCTTTGTGCAACTTCAAATGTCGAACGAAGTTGGAAGTTGTTGCGTCTCCGTCTGTAATATTCGAACTGCGTGATTTGCATACGGCAATTCGTTTTTTGTTGACCATGTCGTAGTTTTTATACCCGAACGAAACCAACTTTGGTATAAATCTTTCTCACTGGCGCGTTGTTTGACAACTCTTGTTCATTTGTTGTCCTGCAATTTGATTGGCTGAATGCTGTGTGATGAAAACAATGTAGATCTAATTTGATTGGCTGTTGTACTGAGAGCACACACGCTGACACGCAGCACACACGCTGATAGACAGACACGTACAAAATGAAAGCTACGGAGCGCTCCCAAATAACTTTTTAAGCTTTAGGTTTTGGGGAAAGTAGCAAGTCATGTCAAGTCAAAAGGCTCAAGTCCAAGTGAAGTCACAAGTCATTGATGTTAAAGTCTAAGTCGAGTTGCAAGTCTCTTTACATTTTGTCAAGTCGAGTCTAAAGTCATCAAATTCATGACTCGAGTCTGACTCGAGTCCAAGTCATGTGACTCGAGTCCACACCTCTGCTGTGGATACAACGGGAGCACGTACGGTGAATATTCGCACCACAGGGAATGAGAAGTCGTCCTACTGTGGTTGTAGCTTGCCATGCTAACGGCCAGAAACTTCCACCCACGGTGATATTCAAAAGGAAGACCTTGCCAAAAGAGAACTTTCCAGCCGGCGTCATCATAAAAGCTAACTCGAAGGGATGGATGGGTGAAGAAAAGATGAGCGAGTGGTTGATAGACGTTTACGCGAAGACACCGGGTGACTTTTTTTCACGCAGCGCCGTCCCTGTTGATCTACGACTGCATGCGCGTCCACATCACAGATGGTGTCAAAAAACAAGTGAAGCACACCGAAGAAGAATAATTCGAGGGATTTGTAGATGAGTAATAACTTCAGAAAGTGAGCTTTAAATGTTTATTTTGTGTGTTGTGTGACACTAACGTATGAGCAACGTAGAGTTATTGATGTTGCTATTGCTCTGCACTATTTTGAGTGTTACTATTTTTGTGATTGCACATTTGCACATTACATTTTGGGAGTGAACAGAGTTGTTAGAACGCTGGTTTGTAATATATTATTAAAGTTTGACTGACCTATCTGACTGTTTTGTTGACATTCCCTTTAGCGTAGCGTAGGTGCGGCTAATAGCACGGGGCGGCTAACAGGTAAACAAAGTTTTGAAATATGCCGTTCATTAAACGTGCGGCTAATAACACGGGGCGCCTTATGGTGCGGAAAATACGGTAATTGTAATACCAGTAAAAATAAAAGCAAGTTAAAACCTCTATACGATCACACACGAAAAAAGTATACTGTTAAAAACCATTGTATTAAGTCACATCTGTAATTGCATTTCATGTAATTGTAAAAATATGAAAATGTTATGTACTTTGGCAGACTTGCTGTCCTCTGCTAATGACATCGAAACCAGCAGAGGTGCTAACCACATATTGTGTGTATGTGCGTTCTGATCACTCATTGCAGCTACCAGGAAGGACCACATCATCCAATCCAGCCTGTGTGTGGGTTCTTGGCGGGACGGGTACACAGCAGTTACATTGGTGCCGTGACCTGAGACTTCTATCAAGTTCGTCGAACCGGTGACCGTCCTGCCTACCACATCGCTCCATGAAGCCATCAGTTCAAAGTATTTGTGTGTTCACAGTTTGCAAGGGTAGCATATTTTGCAGTGAAGCTCATTGTAGTGTGTCACAGCGGCACAGATAATTTTATGTGGCATAGCAGTAACGTGTCACACAGACTGCTGATTTGTTTTATCATTTTGATTCTATTTGACATTTTCTTATTGATGATTTCACAAAGTGGGGTGGACTTTACTGTATTGTGGCAGACAATTTGGAAACATGTCTTTTCAGAGTAATCCACTTTTTCCAAAGTTTGGCACATCCATTCAAGTTGGCAGAGGCAGGGGTATGCCTACTCCCATCCCCTTTTCTGTTGATAGTCACGTATGCAGCCAAATAACACAGTAACTCCTGCTTCAACTTTCACACAGAATGTAACAAGCACACTGAGTCAGCCTAGCCATGTGTCTGATGTATCTCAGGTTCAGGTTGTCACACAGAGGAAGGTTAAGGAACCACCATCATTTGTAGGAGATGGGTCAGATTCAATTAAGGTGCATGAATGGGAAGATCTGATGGGAACATTCATTAAGAGGAGTAATGTAAGAGTCGAAGAGCAGGCTGAGGAGATCCTTATGCATTTGAGGGGAAAAGCTAAGGATGTAGTGAAGTTTGGCATTAGGAACAGTAATATTGACATGCATGCTCAGCCCGACCTGATTTATGGTCTACTTAGGAAACACTTTAGCTGTACTAGGTACTCTTCTGTCCCCTTAGCTGACTTTTACTCAACTTTGCCTAAAGATCAGGAAGACCCCTATGACTACTGGCTGAGACTGAACAGGGCAGCTGACCTCGCCATTGACTGTCTGAGAGAGCAGGGCAAGACGCTGGACAACCCTGAAACAGAGGTGACTCGCATGTTTATTTGGAACTGTCCCTGCAAAGACCTGGCCCTCACTTTCAGATCCAAAACAATCGACAAATGGTCAGCGTGTGAAGTACTGGAGGTGCTGAACGAGTACCATGCTGAGATGAGCTGCAAAGCAACTCCCCCAGTACACACTGTGAAGAGGATGGACATCGCAGTACACGCAGCTGAGGTGAGCCATAGTCCAGCCCTTGACCGCGTGGTCACGAGCCACCTCAGACCCAGAGCCCTCAGTATGTCCCCCTAGCAGAGGTGATGGCTATGTTGGAAAAGGTTCTGCTGTGTGGGACCTCTAACCAGTCACAAGTGAGGAAGCGAGCTCCACCCAGGTGTCTTGAGAACAGAGTTGATGGGTTCACTGACATGCCATGCATTATTTGCAAAGATGACGGTCACAGTGCTTTCTCTCATTGCCGGGAGAAGAGGCTTTGCTTCAAGTGCTATGCTCCAGGCCATTCACGTCGTGACTGTCCAGCGAGGAGGACCACTCCACAGCCTCAGGAAAACTGACCGATCTGCACACAGGGGAGGACCGTGCAGATCAGTTAATTGAACCTCCAACCAGTTATGAGAAGCCCGACATGCTTGATATTGAATCCCTCTATGAGTCGCGCAGCAGTTATAGTGGCAGTACAGTAATCTCACCCACGAAACTGATATTTCAGGGATCCCAGAGAATAGCAGAGACTGATAGCCTGTTCT
Organism: Entelurus aequoreus; assembly: GCF_033978785.1. Lineage (NCBI taxonomy): Eukaryota > Metazoa > Chordata > Actinopteri > Syngnathiformes > Syngnathidae > Entelurus > Entelurus aequoreus. Next base: position 20,294,772 of record NC_084755.1, on the reverse strand, counting down.
ACACACCTGTACTTGTAAAGAATGGCCCCACTTTCAAAGCACTGTTAGACAGCGGGTCAATGGCCTGTACAATAAGTGAGTCTGCTGTTGAGTCCCTGCTGCAGCAATGCCCTGACATGACGAAGGACACAGCTGATGATTATGTCATTGTAGGCTGCGGTGGACACTGCGTTTCCCCCAAAGACATGTATAACCTTGATGTTACCGTTTACGGATGCAGGATGATCGTTCTGGTAATGGTTGTTCCCGGCCAGACAGAAGCAATGATCCTTGGCAGCAATGCTATCAAGCATATCCTAACTCAACTGAAGAGCACTGACGGCTACTGGAGGCTTGTTTCCTCGCCCGACAATGGTCAGACTGATAACCACTGCCAATTCTTGTCACCACTGTCCAACACAGAGACATGGAGAGGTGAATGCATTCCAGATAAGGTAGGAACAATGAAAGTCAAGAGTTGTGTAACACTGAAACCACAGTGAGCACCTTGTCTGGGGCAAGTTACCTGAGTCAGCTGTGATGTCAGTAGGCAGTACAGTGGTCATTGAGCCGACCCAGTCTAAAGCCAGACCCAAACAAATCCTTGTTGGAAGGGTTATTACTCCACTTTGGGGAGATCGATGGGTGCCCGTTAAAGTTATTAACCCTACAGACAGAACTGCGGTGTTGAGAAGGAACGCCAAGATCGCAGATGTTTCCCCCTGTATCGCAGTGGAGGACCTACCCAAGGTAGAGGAGGTCAAGTGCAACATGCAGTGTGTGCAGAGCGAAGATGTGCATCCGAGGTCAGAAGAGGACATGGTGCGTGCACTGGAGACTCTGGGCCTGCAAGACATTGATCTGAAGTCATGCGAAGTGTCACTGCAGTGGAAAGACAAGCTTGTTCACATTATTGAAGAATATGAGTCAATCTTCTCCAGACACAAGATGGACTGCGGAGAGGCCAAAGAGTTTGTGCATCGCATCCACCTTGTTGATGACAAGTCGTTCCGTCTACCATACAGGCACATACCACCAAGCCAATATGAGGAACTGAGAACGACTCTGAATGAGATGGAGGAAAAAGGCATTATTCAAAAGTCGAGCAGTGAATATGCATCTGCACTCGTTCTCGTATGGAAGCGGAATGGAGACCTCAGAGTATGCACTGACCCCAATGGCTCAAAGCAAGAACTGTGAAGGATGCCTACCCACTACCGCATCAAGCAGATGCTCTAGCCGCACTCTGTGAAAATGCTCTATTCTCCATGATGGACCTGACATCAGGCTTCTATAATGTCCCCTTGCACCCTGATGACAAGAAGTATACAGCATTCTCATCACCCTTTGGACTTCCAGGCGCACTTTTTAGAGAGTGCGCCTGGAAGAGCGGCAGCACATCATAGTAGCTCCTTTGAATTAATTTCATTTTACTTTATTTTTGGTATTATTCTTAACTTTTCTTGCCTTTTTTTAATCTCTTACCTTCCATAAACCACTAATTATGGTTCTTGGGCGCTTTTGTGTGTTTTCGTTACTTTTCTTTTTCTTTTCGGGCCGTTTTGTGTTTGGCTTTGATCAGCGGAGCAGCAGACCTTTTGTTTACACCCGCGAGGAGCTGTTTGCACTCTCCTTACCAGCGCTATGGGGAACGCGGCCGGACCTTCCCGTGGAAGTACGGAAAAAGCGCAGGGGACGCCGTGCCGGCATAAAGATGATGGAGCGCAGAAGGAAATTTAAGCCTGCAATCCCCTCTGTCCTCATGGGGAACGTGCGGTCTTTGGCGAACAAAATGGACGAATTGTTTGGGCTCGTCCGAACTCAAAAGGAGTACGCCGTGTGCAGCATCATGTGCTTTACGGAGACTTGGCTACACGCGGACCACAGCGCGTCTCTACCCAGCTTCACAACCTCACGGGCGGATAGAAGCACACTCCTTAGCAGTAAGAAAAAAGGCGGCGGGATTGCCATCTTTGTGAACGAGAGGTGGTGTAATCCTGCTCATATTACTGTAAAGGAGTGTGTTTGTACGCCGGACACTGAACTTCTGGCTGTTGGAATTCGGCCATATTATTTGCCAAGGGAATTTACTTCTGTAATCTTCATCGGAGTGTATGTTCCTCCTTCTGCTGACGAAACTGCTGCTTGTGACACAATTCACGCCGCTGTTGCTAAGAAACAGACCAAACATCCCGATGCCCTCATTCTCATTTCGGGTGACTTTAATCATGTTTCTCTGGACTCTATTTTACCCACTTTCCATCAATATGTACACTGTGCAACACGGGAAAATAAAACTCTGGACCTACTGTATGCTAATTCAAAAGATGCATACAGCGCCACTGCCCTGCCCCCCTTGGGACGGTCTGATCATAATCTGGTGCTTTTAACACCTCATTACGTTCCTGCTGTGAGTAGGCAGCCCATCTCAACTAAATCAGTGCAAATGAGAAGCATGGAGGCTGGCATAGCCTTACAAGACTGCTTTGATACTACAGACTGGGAAGTACTGTGTAAGCCTCACGGGACAGATATCAACAAAATCACAGACTGCATCACTGACTACATCAATTTCTGTGAGGACTCCATCATCCCGACAAAAACTGTCCACTGTTACCCAAATAACAAGCCCTGGATCACCAGCCAGCTAAAGGTGCTGCTAAATAAAAAGAAGCGAGCCTTCAGATCCGGTTGAAGAGGTTGAAGAGGATTCAGTGGCAGCTCAGAGTTAATCTTCAAGAAGGGAAAGATGCCTATAGAAGGAAGCTTGAAGCTAAACTCCAACAAAACAACACTCGTGAGGTTTGGAAAGGTATGAAGGCCATCACAGGCTTCAACAATAAAGCCAAACTGCTGGATGGGGGTGCAGATAGAGCCAACGAGCTGTATTTGTTTTTCAACAGATTTAGCAACGCACCCCTTACTGGCCCTTCCCCCACTACTCCTGTTCTCACACCTCCACCTCCCCCTCCTTCTCTTTTACCTGCCACAGCCGTTTTTTTCCCCCCTCTTCCCTCCCCCACTTCCACCCCCACTGAGAAAGCCAGCCCGGTGTGTCTGACACCTGGACTTGTAAGACGGCAGCTGGAGAAAGTCAATCCAGCTAAATCAGCAGGCCCTGACCGAGTCAACCCCTGGGTCCTGAAGACTTGCGCTGCTCAGCTAACTAGGATCCTGCACTTCATCTTCAACCTGAGTCTGAAGCTAGAACGGATACCAGTGCTATGGAAAACATCCTGCATAGTGCCGGTGCCCAAGAAGCCCATCCCATCGAGCTCAAATGACTTCAGACCTGTTGCCCTGACGTCCCAGGTCATGAAGGTCCTCGAGAGACTTGTGCTGGATCAGCTGAGGCCACTGGTGGCTCCTTCCCTGGATCCTCTACAGTTTGCATATCAGTGTGGACGATGCTGTTATCTACCTGCTGCATCATGCTCACTCTCACCTGGATGGTGGGAAGGGCACTGTGAGGATCATGTTTTTTGATTTCTCCAGTGGCTTTAACACCATTCAGCCAATTCTGATGAGTGACAAGTTGCTCAGGATGGGTGTCAGTTCATCCATTGTCTCCTGGATCACTGATTACTTGTCTGACAGGCCCCAGTTTGTGCGACTGGGGAGCTCCGTGTCGGATACTGTGGTCAGTGGTGTAGGTGCTCCACAGGGGACCGTCCTGTCTCCTTTCCTGTTCACCCTGTACACCTCAGACTTCCAGTATAGTTCCAGGTCCTGCCACCTGCAGAAATACTCTGACGACTCTGCTGTGGTCGGGTGTATCGGAGAGGGACGGGAATTGGAGTACAGGACACTGATCGCTGACTTTGTGGAGTGGTCTCAGGCGAACCATCTGGTCCTTAATGTGGACAAGACCAAGGAGCTAGTCATCGACTTCAGGAAGAGAGTGACCCCGGTGGAGCCCATCAAGATCCAGGGCCGGGAGGTGGCAGTGGTGGAGCAGTACAAGTACCTGGGAGTCCACTTGAACAGCAGACTGGACTGGAAGGACAACTGCAAAGCTGTTTACAAGAAGGGCATGAGCAGACTCTTTTTCCTGAGGAAGCTTAGGTCATTCAATGTGTGCAGCAAGCTGTTGGAGATCTTTTATCAGTCTGTTGTGGCCAGTGCACTGTACTTCGCAGTGGTTTGTTGGGGGAGCAGCACCAGCAAAAGGGACTCAAACCGGATTGATAATCTGATCCGGAAAGCCGGCCAAACTATTGGCACGCAATTGGAGGCGTTTGTGTCAGTGAGGGACAGGAGGTCACTGGACAAACTGCTGGCCATCATGGACAATCCTTCCCACCCACTCCACCTGACAATTAAGGGACAGCGGAGTTCATACTCCAACAGGCTCCTTCAACTTCCTTCCCGCACTGTGCGATTCAAGAACTCCTTCATTCCACACTCCATCCAGCTGTATAATCACTCGCCATACAGCAATAGATGACATCTGCCTATTACCTGACACCTGACATGTTAGCTACTTCTCTTTGTTTATAATGTCTATTTTCTATTTCCTGCTGGACCTACTCTCCATTTTATGCTGCTGCTGTCATATAGACTGTATATACTGTAATATTGTACATGGTCATTGGTTTATATTGTATATATGTTATAGACATAATATAATATATCTGTATATAAATTACTCTGTACACATATTATGTATATATTCGTATATATGTTAGATTTTTTATAGCTATATTGGTCTATTTATACCTGCATTGTCCTTTCCATCATTGTAACTGAGCTACTGTGTTGAACAATTTCCCTTGTGGATCATTAAAGTTTGTCTAAGTCTAAGTCTATAACCGTCTCCCTCAGGGCCTATGCAACAGTCCAGCTACCTTCATGAGGATGATGATGTCAATATTCGGTGACGAGAATTTCACAAGCCTGTTGTGTTACCTCGACGATCTGATGGTGTTTGCTCCTGCAGAAGAAGTTGCACTCAAACGCCTACAGATGGTGTTTGCCCGCCTCAAGGAGCACAACCTTAAGCTCGCACCCAAGAAGTGCTTCTTCCTCAGGAGGACTGTGAAATTTCTCGGGCACGTCATCAGTGAAGATGGAGTCCGAATAGACCCTGAGAAAGTCAGAGCCATAAATGACCTAAAGGTCACAGACATCATGGAATCTGATGGTAAAACACCTTGTCCTAGTAAAATCAGATCGTTTTTAGGCATGGTGATGTACTACCAAAGTTTCATTGAGGCATGTTCTGCGAAGGCTAATCCGCTGTTCAGGCTCACAGCTGAACCTAGTGCTCAGTGCAAGCGCAAGAAAGGTCGCAAACCTGTGAAGAAAGGAGGTCCTGTGAAGCTGACTCCTGCTGATTGGTCCGACGCATGCCAGACTGCGTTTGAGACACTGAAACACGACCTCATGACAAGTGTCACTCTAGCCCACCCAGATTTCAATGCCCCGTTCATTCTGGCTGTCGACGCATCCTTTGATGGGATTGGAGCTGTCCTGTCGCAACTTCCGCCTGGTGGAAAGGTAGCTAGACCTGTCGCCTTTGCGAGTAGAACGCTCTCTCGCTCCCAGCTGAACTACCCTGCGCACCGACTTGAATTTCTTGCCTTGAAATGGGCAGTATGCGACAAATTCAGCCACTGGTTGAAAGGCAGACATTTCACCACATGGACTGACAATAACCCCTTGACATATATTCTGACCAAACCCAGACTTGACGCGTGTGAACAGCGGTGGGTGGCGAAGCTCGCTGCTTATGACTTCGACTTGAAGTACATTCCCGGCCCAAAGAACATCGTAGCCGACGCATTGAGTCGTGAGCTATTTGTCCAGTCGTGTGTGGGTCATCGCCTTGTCACCGAACCTTATGCCTCACTGTTGGAACAAGTCAACGGTGTGAATGACAGAACCGTGCAAGAGGTGTTCAGAGTGTCCAACAACTGTCAGGCTGTTGTGGACAAAGGTCGTGAAACATCAGACGGGCCTGTGCAAGAGGCAATTTCACCGAACACAAGAGGCTCAGTTGCGTCAGAGGAAGTCGCTGCCATTTTTAGTGCTCAGTCCACTGGAGGTGTGAGTCACATGATTGCCTTCAGTCTTCTACAGAAGGAAGACCAGTCCACTGCACTCCCTCAGAGTGAGCTTGTTGGTCAACTGGAGCAAGACAAGACAGTAGGCAGGGCCATGTACTTTGTACAGAGACACAAGAGACCTACCAGGCGTGAGCAAACTGTTGAGTCACATAGCGTGATCAAACTTCTAAAGCATTGGAGTAGACTGACCATACAGAATGGCATGCTGTACAAGATAAGAAAAGATCCCCAGACAAACAAGAAGATCCTCCAGTTCATAGTACCAGACTCTTTAAAGCAGAAAATCCTCCAAGGTCTCCATGACTCAGCAGGTCACCAAGGCCAGCATCGTACCTTGTCTCTGGTGAGGCAACGATTCTTCTGGAGTGGCATGGAACGTGATGTTGTGAACTACCTGTATGTTCAGTCCTGTCAGCGCTGCATAGTAGGGAAGACACCCGAGCCACACAGCCGTGCGCCTCTCAAGAACATTGTCACCTCTGAGCCTATGGAGTTGGTCTGTATACACTTTTGGACTGCTGAGCAAGGGAACAAGTCTTGGGATGTTCTAGTTGTGACTGATCACTTCTCCAAGATGGCACACGCCTTCCCATGCAAGAATCAGACTGCCAGGCAAGTCGCTCGTCGTCTCTGGAATGACTTCTTTCTAATTTATGGCTTTCCTCGGCGCATCCATTCGGACCAGGGAGCCAATTTTGAGAGCAAGCTGATTAAGGAGCTTCTAGAGATTGCTGGGGTACAGAAGTCCCATACGACTACGTATCACCCCATGGGAAATGGTGTCACAGAGCGTTTTAACAGGACCCTGGGAGATATGATCAGGTCTCTTCCCCTTCAGTCCAAAGCAAAGTGGCCACAAATGCTGCAGCAACTTACCTTCTGCTACAACTGCGCAGAGCATGAGACAACAGGGTTTGCACCCTTCTACTTAATGTTTGGAAGAATCCCTCGTCTCCCTGTCGACGTCATGTTTCAGCATGCTCTCACTAATGACGCTGTTGTCAGTCACTCAGACTTTGTGTCCCAACTGAAGAAGGATCTGCATGAAGCTGCTCAGATTGTGCAGAGGAACAGTGTCAGGGAACAGACTCGCCCCGCCAAGCTGTACAACCGCAAGGTCAAGGGCTCACCCCTCGTCGTTGGAGACAGAGTGTTGATTGCCAACAGAGGTGTGCCAGGAAAACGCAAGGTTGCAGACAAATGGGAGTCGACCCCTTATGAAGTAATCTCAGTCAGACCTGAACTCAATGTCTACAGAGTCAAGGATTGCCTGACAGGCAGAGAGAGTGTCGTTCACCGGAATCTACTACTCTCTGTTAGCTTCCTGCCATGTGATAGAGACCTGAACAATGTCTCTGGGCACTCTGAATGTGACGCTGCTGCGCATGGAAGTGATGTATGTCCTGACGTGCCTGAAATGGTGGAAGGCAGTGATGTACGTACAGTCAACTGGCTGATGCGGACGGGTGAAGAGGAAGTCCATTCAGAAGAGGAAGTCCATTCTGAAGAGGAGGATGTCTCGTTTGACCGGAGGTCTGATGCTGCTCAGTCCGACTCTCTCTCAGTCACCGCGTCCAGTCAGGACAGTCAGCGAATCCCTGAAGATGTTGACCATGCTGCGGTTAAAGGCCTACTGAAATGATTTTTTAAAATTTAAACGGGAATAGCAGATCCATTCTATGTGTCATACTTGATCATTTCGCGATATTGCCATATTTTTGCTGAAAGGATTTAATAGAGAAAATCGACGATAAAGTTCGCAACTTTTGCTCGCTGATAAAAAAAAGCCTTGCCTGTACCGGAAGTAGCGTGACGTCACAGGAGCTAGTATTCCTCACAATTCCCCATTGTTTACAATGGAGCGAGAGAGTGATGATTACCCCATTAATTTGAGCGAGGATGAAAGATTCGTAGATGAGGAACGTTACAGTGAAGGACTTGAGAGGCAGTGATGGACGTATCTTTTTTCGCTCTGACCGTAACTTAGGTACAAGCTGGCTCATTGGATTCCACACTCTCCTTTTTTTATTGTGGATCACGGATTTGTATGTTAAACCACCTCGGATACTATATCCTCTTGAAAATGAGAGTCGAGAACGCAAAATGGACATTCAGTGCCTTTTATCTCCACGACAATACATCGGCGAAATGCTTTAGCTACGACCTAACGTGATAGCATCGTGCTTTAACTGCATATAGAAACAAAAAAATAAACCTCTGACTGGAAGGATAGATAGAAAATCAACAATACTATTAAACCGTGGACATGTAAATACACGGTTAATGCTTTCCAGGCTGGCGAAGGTTAACAATGCTGTGCTAACGACGCCATTGAAGCTAACTTAGCAACTTAGCAACGGGACCTCACAGAGCTATGCTAAAAACATTAGCTCTCCACCTACGCCAGCCAGCCCTCATCTACTCATCAACACCTGTGCTCACCTGCGTTCCAGCGATCGGCAGAAGGACGAAGGACTTCACCCGATGCGTTTGGCGGCCCGGAGACGTAGGAAGTCAAGGTGAGGTCGGCGGCTAGCGCGGCTAGCGCGGCTAGCGCTCCAACAAAGTCCTCTTGGTTGTGTTGCTGTAGTCCGCTGCTAATACACCGATCCCACCTACAACTGTCTTCTTTGCAGCCTTCATTGTTCATTAAACAAATTGCAAAAGATGTCCAAAATACTGTGGAATTATGAAATGAAAACAGAGCTTTTTGTATAGGATTCTACGGGTACCATAACTTCCGTTACTCTGACTTCGTCACGCGCATACGTCATCATACCGCGACGTTTCAGCTGGATATTTCCCGGGAAGTTTTAAAAGTCACTTTATAAGTTAACCCGGCCGTATTGGCATGTGTTGCAATGTTAAGATTTCATCATTGATATATAAACTATCAGACTGCGTGGTCGGTAGTAGTAGGTTTCAGTAGGCCTTTAATGGTGCGGAAGGCTCACCACAGTGCTCTGAAAATATAGTCACTGACACAGAAGTTGCCCCTCCCGTAACTGTCCATCCAGATGTGACCCCTTTGGACACTGACTCTACTGACATGTCCCCTCCTGACAATATCCCCACAGACGTTGCTCCTCCTGACAAAGACCTTCAACAAGACATTGACCCCCCGGACACTGATGCTCCTGAGACAGCCATTCTTGACACTGACTTTCTGAACAGTGACGTTCCAGGCCCTTCAGCTCAAGCAATTTGCACACAGCCTGGCCGTTATGGTCTCAGGGATCGTAGTTCCATGAACCCTCCACAACGCCTTATTTGTCAGGTGAATAAGCAAGTAGTAGATGAAGATTCTGTGTCCACAGTATCAGTTAGTACCTTGTTTAAGTTCTTTAACGATGCAATTTCAGTTTGACTTATGAAAGTATTTGACCAAAGAAGAGTCTAAATAGTACTTGAAGCTATAGGAACAACATTTTGCATTTCAGAGGTGTAACAGGCATCTCTGAGTCTGTGTTTAGTTAGGAGATTGATCACCTTCTTTCTTTCCACACTCCTTTTTGAGAGAGTTTTAGAACTGACATGCACACCAGTTTTGTTCCTAGTAATGCACTTATTTTTTTTGTTTTTGTCTCAAGTGTTGCACTCCTAAATTTAGCAGAATTTCAGGGGGGTGTATGTAACGGGTATAAGAAATACTTTGATTATTTGAGTGAAATTCCTGCTAAAATATGTATATTGGTTTGTTATGCAATGAGAGGTCCAATTGCGCCATCTGCTGGTACCTGAAGAGTCTGTAAATATGACCGCAAACCGGAAGCTTATTGGCAGACTTCCTGTCCTCTGCTAATGGTAAGCCATGTTTTGATATTGCTCTGCAAAATATTATATATTACACTAAAGCTAACGTGAGATTTATTGTAAGATACACAGTTATTTAATAGCAGTTGAAATGCTATGTTGTGGAATTTTCGTTTTGAATTGGTTGTTGCTCACGTCAGATGTATTACTATTTTGCACTGAAGTCGATACTATTTTCCCCCTGTAGACATCGAAACCAGCAGAGGTGCTAACCACATATTGTGTGTATGTGCGTTCTGATCACTCATTGCAGGTAATAATTGTTGCACTATGTGCGTTTGACGTGTCAAGACGTTCATATTTAAATTTGTATTGTTCGCCATTTTAACATGGGAACAACGTGGTCTGTCATATTCGCTAGTCACCATTAGAGGGTGCTAAAAAGTCCATTTAATTATTTGTGTGATGTATTGTATTTTGTATTTTTCTATCTTCTATTTCATAAATATATAAAAAAGGATGATGTTGGTTAAAAACCAAGTTAAAAATATGTTGTATTGAATTAATTGTAATACCAGTAAATATAAAAGCAAGTTAAAACCTCTATACGATCACACACGAAAAAAGTATACTGTTAAAAACCATTGTATTAAGTCACATCTGTAATTGCATTTCATGTAATTGTAAAAATATGAAAATGTTATGTACTTTGGCAGACTTGCTGTCCTCTGCTAATGACATCGAAACCAGCAGAGGTGCTAACCACATATTGTGTGTATGTGCGGGTACACAGCAGTTACATATATATATATATATATATATATATATATATATATATATATATATATATATATATATATATATATATATATATATATATATATATATATATATAGTACAGTAATGAAAACACAGTTGTTCTACTAAATGTACTGTATTTGCTGCTTACTTAAATAAATAAAAATAACACTTACCTTTCACTATTTGAGTAGCTTTTGTTCTGCCATTTGAGTACTGGCATAATCCCAGGAATGTTGGCTCATACGACTTCTTTGTTTGTCTTGTCTTCATTGCACAAGATGTAATTCAACCACACAACAGCTCCAATGTGTGTCTCCCTTTTCCCGGCAAAACGCAAACACCCACTTCCTATTAACAACGTCATTTCCCTATCTCTCCCGGAAGTCCCGCCCCACAGCCAAAGTCATTGGCTAACACTTCGTAGCCAGCCGCTACAGTATTAACGTGCTGGCTGGAATAAACACACGCTGAGAAATAGCTCCGTGCCTGCCTACTTTATGGGTTATAGATAAACCTATGGATAACGGAGACATATATAATAGTCTCCCTTTCAGGTGAGAGACGACGCAATATACAAACCCCGTTTCCATATGAGTTGGGAAATTGTGTTGGATGTAAATATAAACGGAATACAATGATTTGCAAATCCTTTTCAACCCATATTCAATTGAATGCACTACAAAGACAAGATATTTGATGTTCAAACTCATAAAGTTTTTGTTTTTTTTCAAATAATAATTAACTTAGAATTTCATGGCTGCAACACGTGCCAAAGTAGCTGGGAAAGGGCATGTTCACCATTGTGTTACATGGCCTTTCCTTTTAACAACACTCAGTAAACGTTTGGGAACTGAGGAGACACATTTTTTAAGCTTTTCAGGTGGAATTATTTCCCATTCTTGCTTGATGTACAGCTTAAGTTGTTCAACAGTCCGGGGGTCTCCGTTGTGGTATTTTAGGCTTCAAAATGTGCCACGCATTTTCAATGGGGGACAGGTCTGGACGACAGGCAGGCCAGTCTAGTACCCGCACTCTTTTACTATGAAGCCACGTTGATGTAACACGTGGCTTGGCATTGTCTTGCTGAAATAAGCAGGGGCATCCATGGTAACGTTGCTTGGATGGCAACATATGTTGCTCTAAAACCTGTATGTACCTTTCAGCATTAATGGCGCCTTCACAGATGTGTAAGTTACCCATGTCTTGGGCACTAACACACCCCCATACCATCACAGATGCTGGCTTTTCAACTTTGCGCCTATAACAATCCGGATGGTTCTTTTCCTCTTTGGTCCAGAGGACACGACGTCCACAGTTTCCAAAAACAATTTGAAATGTGGACTCGTCAGACCACAGAACACTTTTCCACTTTGTATCAGTCCATCTTAGATGAGCTCAGGCCCAGCGAAGCCGACTGCGTTTCTGGGTGTTGTTGATAAACGGTTTTTGCCTTGCATAGGAGAGTTTTAACTTGCACTTACAGATGTAGCGACCAACTGTAGTTACTGACAGTGGGTTTCTGAAGTGTTCCTGAGCCCATGTGGTGATGTCCTTTACACACTGATGTCGCTTGTTGATGCAATACAGCCTGAGGGATCGAAGGTCACAGGCTTAGCTGCTTACGTGCAGTGATTTCTCCAGATTCTCTGAACCCTTTGATGATATTACGGACCGTAGATGGTGAAATCCCTAAATTCCTTGCAATAGCTGGTTGAGAAAGGTTTTTCTAAAGGCCTACTGAAATGAGATTTTCTTATTTAAACGGGGATAGCAGGTCCGTTCTATGTGTCATACTTGATCATTTCGCGATACTGCCATATTTTTGCTGAAAGGATTTAGTAGAGAACATCGACGATAAAGTTCGAACTTTTGGTCGCTGATAAAAAAAAGCCTTGCCTGTACCGGAAGTAGCGTGACGTCACAGGTTCTGGAGCTCCTCACATATGCACATTGTTTACAATCATGGCCACCAGCAGCGAGAGCGATTCGGACCGAGAAAGCGACGATGTCCCCATTAATTTGAGCAAGGATGAAAGATTTGTGGATGAGGAAAGTGAAGGACTAGAGGGCATTGGAAGCGATTCAGATAGGGAAGATGCTGTGAGAGGCGGGTGGGACCTGATATTCAGCTGGGAATGACTAAAACAGTAAATAAACACAAGACATATATATACTCTATTAGCCACAACACAAGCAGGCTTATATTTAATAGGCCACAAATTAATCTCGCATAACAAAAACCTCCCCCCTCCCGTCCATATAACCCACCAATACAAATCAAACACCCGCACAACACACTCAATCCCACAACCCAAAGTACCGTTCACCTCCCCAAAGTTCATACAGCACATATATTTCCCCAAAGTCCCCAAAGTTACGTACGTGACATGCACATAGCGACACACACGTACGGGCAAGCGATCATATGTTTGGAAGCCGCAGCTGCGTACTCACGGTAGTGCGTCTGCTATCCAACTCAAAGTCCTCCTGGTAAGAGTCTCTGTTGTCCCAGTTCTCCACAGCTTTCTAATTTGCTGCCTCCTTTGAACAAATTGCAAAAGATTCACCAACACAAATGTCCAGAATACTGTGGAATTTTGCGAAGAAAACAGACGACTTAATAGCTGGCCACAATGGTGTCCCAAAATGTCCGCTTCAATCCGTGACGTCACGCGCAGACGTCATCATACGAGACGTTTTCAGCAGGATATTTCGCGGGAAATTTAAAATTGCACTTTACTAATCTAACCCAGGGGTTTTGGCATGTGTTGCAATGTTAAGATTTCATCATTGATATATAAACTATCAGACTGCGTGGTCGGTAGTAGTGGGTTTCAGTAGGCCTTTAAACTGTTCAACATTTTGCTCACGCATTTGTTGACAAAGTGGTGACCCTCGCCCCATCCTTGTTTGTGAATGAGCATTTCATGGAATCTACTTTTATACCCAATCATGGCACCCACCTGTTCCCAATTTGCGTGTTCACCTGTGGGATGTTCCAAATAAGTGTTTGATGAGCATTCCTCAACTTTATCAGTATTTATTGCCACCCTTCCCAACTTCGTTGTCACGTGTTGCTGGCATCAAATTCTAAAGTTAATGATTATTTGCAAAAAAAAAAAAAAGTTTATCAGTTTGAACATCAAATATGTTGTCTTTATAGTGTAGTGGATTGTCCGGAGCTTAAGCAGGCAACAAAAGTAGTTTAGTACAACAAATGTATTTACCCATTATCAGAAGTGCAGGTTGAATTGAGTTGTCCGTGCAGACAGACCACATGTACTCCGGAGCACACAAGACACACACAAGCCAAAATCACTCACGAGTCCCGGTCTTCTGCCATTTTTTATATGTCTCTTGTGCGTCATGATTGTTTTGTTTTGGTTTGTCTGTTCCAAAACAACCTCGTATCTCTTAGTCATATTTGGAAAATCTAAACATTCTGTAGACAGGTTGGCATAACTCCATATTCACCTTTGTCCCACAACTGGTCCATTCAATGGCACAAAATAGAAGAGAAATGAAAATGAGCAGACATTCTTAATAGACATGAAATATAGGTCAAAAGGTCAGAAATTCTACGACATACCCTCCTTCCAGGGTCCTAAGACCCTGGACTATACCAATTTCTGACGTAGACCACTAAGTTAAATCTCTACCACAGATCGAGGCAAAAACCTCAATGTTTTTATACGAGGCAAAAATTCCGTCTATGACCCTCCTTCAGAGCGATCGCTGTTACCAGCCTGCAGTAAAACCATCTCACAGAACACAATTAGTGGCCTACCCTTTGATTTAGTAAAGGAATAACAAATACTTTGATCATGAACATAATTAGATGAATGTATATAGACTTATGACTGTAAGACATTTGCAAAAATATTTTTCCCGGCATTTGCAATGACAATAACAATATTGTTAATTACCAATTGATTTTGAACACACAACTGAATTTCGTATGAGTCCATGTTCGATTAGTGCTCGTATAGATGGCTCGGTGGTGCCTCAGGCTGGTGGCCTGCCGACACCTCGTTGGGCTTTTGGCTGCCCCGGTGAAGAAAGAGATCCACTCAAACAGTCTGTCTCTGTCTCTTCTTGGGGTGTGGCCCAGTCCATTTGGCAGACTGTGCAGTGGCATGTCCGTGCTGGCCGAAATTTGGGAAAAGCTGAGAAAAAGTATGGGGCGTTGGGGATCCGGTCCAGGCCCTTAGCTTGCTCCAAGGCCTCCTTGCCGCCTCGGCACTCCCGACACCTCCTTCCACAGCTGCTGGAGTCCCGACGGCCACATATTGGCTGGCAACCTTAGTCGTTCTCATAATCGCTGGCAAGGTGTTGTCTCCCCTCTCGGTTCCTTCCAGTCAGGTATCGGGTGTTGGTCCTGGATCGGCTTTGACCGTGCCCCTCTTAGCGAGTGCAAGGGAATCTGGGGTGGCTTCTTTCATCCTCAAATCTGCACAGAGGAACTGGCACACAAATTCTACATTTTGCAAACTTACCATTTTGGTCTCATGGTCTTTCCACCTTCCTAGGAAGCTGCTGGTCCTGAGAAGTGCTGATCTTGTGACTGAAAAAGATTAACCTGTTTTCTTAAATTAGGTGCCGTTGTTTGACCTAATCTTTTTGGGGAAACCATGTCGGGATATTAGATCATTCACAAAACATTTAATTACTGAATTGGCACCCTCCTTTGAGGTTGGGGTTGCTTCCGCCAACCACTGCAATTGTCAATCTAAATCATTACGTTCCTTTATCCTTGTACCGGATTGATCATATCGATTAAATAAAACCTCAACACGCTCAAACTTGACCCAATCCAACCTCACCTCCCCCCTCTGTCCCTCTCACAGGGACAGTGTTAGTCGTAGTAATAGTAATAGTAGTAGGAGTAGTGGTAGTAGTAGTAGTTTCAGAAACATCCAAGAAAAAGAAAGGCAGCTGATAGTCAAGCGCAGCAAGAACAGAGGCGGAGGACAGGTCATGTTTGAGGTCACTGTTCGCTTTTGCAATAGTACTTTGATATTTTACAACACCTAGTGAATTATTGTGGCCACAATAATTCACTAAATAGTTGTATTTAATTTAGTCTATCTATGATGGGACAATGCACAGAAACATTAAGTTCAGAAACAGATATGTTCTGTACCAGATTATATCTAAATAGCTACTTTCCATCTGTAGTCCCTGGCTACCTAAATTAAAGGGATCCAAAAATCAAGCAGTACAATTATGACACTAATTAATCATAATAAATATATACATTCATAATAATCAATAATTAATCAAAAAAAGAATCATACTGTAGCATGTAATCAAATTTAGGAAAGTCATAAAATGCCCCTTCATGGACACATTCTTAATATACAATACAACCACACCTTATTTACATCATCACACAAAGACAATACATGCTCTTGTTCACATCTGTCATCATTCATAACAACAACCAATATTTTAACAGCCATACCTCACAATTTACAACAAAAATGCTCCCATGGATAAATATAATACACATTAAATTGATGTGTCAACATAATGCCCCTCTTAGTGACCGTGTGAGCAGCCTTGATTGGTCCAAAGCCACTTTTTAACTTCAAATTTTCTATTCCTTTTGTTATAACGGGGAGAAGGCTAATTGGTCTGTACTTGTTCTGGTCTTCTTTATTTCCTGCTTTATGGATTTAATTATAGTAGCAATTTCTCGACGTGGTAGGGAAAGTGTTTTCCGTTATTAATTTATTTATCAATTGTTGTTATACGAGCAATAATACAATCCTTATACGTTTTTAGGAAGATAGTGTCCAACCCGTATATATCTCTAGATCGTGAGTCTGATAATGCAGCGAAGATTTTAACTTTGTTTCATTTGTTAATTCTAAAATTAGTCTATCCTGAATAAATGACAATTATTTGCCCTGATTTTGAGGGTCTTTTTATTCAGGGTTTGTACAGACTGGATGAAATGTCCCACAAAATTATTACTTATGTCCAGACTGTCTGCGATAGTAGCGCCATTGATATTTAATGTTATAGTGTTGTTTCTTGTTTGCTCTCTTTCCGTAAGTTTGTATCTGGTTTTCCCTAACTTTCTAATGTTCCCTTTTGCAGCTTTGATTAATTCTAAGTGAAAGTCAGCCTTAGACTTCCACATAAACATTGTAACTTTGTTCCTCCAAACTTTTAAAATCATACGATCTGTATTTAGACCTGTTATAATTGCTCTTATGAGAGCTGAGTCCCGATGTCTTTATTAGAATCCAAATTGTTTTATTAATCCAAGGTATTTTTATTTTAGCACTCTTCTTTCTGGTTTTGTATTCGTGTATTTACAGATGATCTCTTTGATTTTTGTCATCCAATTGTAATTCTAGTAGGGCTGCTTATCATTTGTATCATGTAGAAGCCGTTTATAATATCCTTAAGTTTCTTTCTAAGCGTCTTATTTAACCAGTCCAAATTAACG
This sequence comes from Entelurus aequoreus, assembly GCF_033978785.1. Lineage (NCBI taxonomy): Eukaryota > Metazoa > Chordata > Actinopteri > Syngnathiformes > Syngnathidae > Entelurus > Entelurus aequoreus. The sequence continues at coordinate 20,277,711 of NC_084755.1, read as the reverse complement.
TCCCCCATGACGTTACTTCTTTCATACTATGCTGTTTGAGGATGTCTGAAAATGAATCGAGAAAAATGTCTTTAGCTGTGGTCGGTCGGTATACTACAATTACCTTGAAATACATTTCTGAGGAAAATGTGATTTAAATTTTAACATACTCAAATTGATCTACTTTTAATGTTTTCCCTTTCATAAATCATAATTCCTCCCCCCTTTGTCACTCGATCTGTCTTTTCTGTAATCTTGTCCCCCGGGACATTAATTAGAACGAAAGGTGTTGTGGGTTTTAACCATGTCTCTGATAGACAAGGTATCCCATATTATAGTCTGACATTAACTGCTGTATTTGTTCAGTATGTTTCCTGTGGTAGAAAGTTTAATGATGCGGACACGTTTGTTACTGAATACTTTCTACAGACTTCTGTCTCTAAGCGACTTTGTGTATGTAATAAGCAACTACAATTATTTGATATGCTTAAATGTTATTTTAGCTCAGCTGTTGTGTAGCTGCTAGCTCCTTGTAGCCTACAGCAGGAGTGTCCAAATTGCAACCAATAGCTATGTTTTTAACAGACAACCGAAATAATTGAAAATGTGGTATTAGCGTATCGGTTCAATCAGCGGCAGCTTACGCCCTGTTTTATCATTTGACCTAAATTTTTGGTTTCGTAGGCAGGACAGAGATCAAAGGAACAATGTGGGTCATTAGTTGTCCATCTTATACCATGCTAATTGTTGTAAGGATAGTTCACATGAGCGGCCATACCTTGAGTCCCACCATATATAAGAGTCAAAAGGCTCCTATTATGAGTCGTCTAAATTGGTGATCATACACTTTGGCGGTTTGGGTGGCAGGGCACACGGACGCACCTCAGTCAGCCAGTGCTAGGACAGTTGGAGCAGTCCCCGTCCTCCATTCGTTCCTGGGAGGCGTCCCCAGTAGTTGTCAGCTGATGTCGTGCTGTCAGGCAACATCAGGAAGTTCCTTCTGTGCGGTATTGAATTGTCAGGGCACAGTTGGTAAGCAGGTCATTACAAGGTGTGTGCAGGTTGACCACAAAGGAATGCTTCAAAGATTGTGTTGAACATTGTCCGTTGACACTTATGTCCAGTAGGGGTCTGTTTGTATCCTGCTGTTCGTCCTGCTGTGGGCGTCCTCTGTCACACCTGTATTTTTTGTGAGCATGTTCTGGCTACAACTTTGGAGCTTGTCTTGTTCAGAGAAATTGGCAGTCCCCCGGCTGCATAACAGTTTCCACCCTAGCTTGACCTAGGACAACCGTGACTACCACCCAAGTCCGTCTGTATGGTTTTACGTTTTGTTGAGGTTTTTTTTTTTTTTTTTTTCCTCCAGAATTTGGAATTCAAAACATGTACACCCATTGTTTTCATATCCTCTTGGTTAGGTCAATTTTGCATATCACGTTTTAAATCACAGTCTTAACCATCCCATTAAATGTTAATCAATAACCCTAATTCAAAGATTATATGTACTACTTCATGTGTATTTAAGTACCCTTTTAATTCACTTACAGATTATCTATAAATTAATTTAAACTATCATTTGTCTATCAGTAGGCGCGAGCAAGCTGTACGTCATGCTACAGGCAGAATGTTTTTTATTCTCGTTTTTCCATCTTCTCTTTCACACTAGTCACAACATGCACACACACACATTGTTTTGTGCCAGCTGTCCTGATATCGCAGCACAAACACCTCACAAGGCCACCTCCCAGATGTATGGTGGAATGCAATGTCTAATTAAAAATATAAATTACTCCAAACTAAAATGTCGGACTGCACTTTAAAGTTACCTGACTTAAACTTACTTTTATTAAATTCATTTCCAAACTCACCTCCACCACAGCAGACATCTTCCTCAATCCTATGCCAATACTCCCATAAATTAAAAGTGTTTCACAACAGTGGTTAAGTAGTTATTTTAAGTAATAGATCTCAATATGTAGAAATTAATAAGACTAAATCTTTACCAGAAAGAGTAACTTGACAGAGTATATGAACTAACTTCTTGAGAATAATAATTGATCATTAATATGTTGGAAGCCACATATTGAACATATTAAAGAAACATATCCAAATCCATTGCCATTCGGTATAAAATAAAACACACGCTGAATAAGAAATGTCTGCACATGTTATATTATTCATTTATTTTTCCATATGTAATATTGTTTTGAAGTTTGGGGAAATGTTTATAGAAGAAATATAGACCCAAACTTAAACTTAAAAGGCTCATTTCAATAATACACAAAACATTATTATTATGATAATAAATGATAAATGGGTTATACTTGTATAGCGCTTTTCCCGATCATACCAATCCATTTTTTATAAGTCATAATGTGTTAAATGTTCAGATAATTTAATTAAAAAAAAATGGCAATTATGTTTCGAGTAAAGAACAACAGCCTTCCAGTTTGTATTCTTAGCTTATTTACATTATGAGGAGAAAACTATCATTTACAGGGGATATTGATTTAATGTTCAGTGAATGTATAGGATAGGCCATTGATTGATTGATTGAGACTTTTATTAGTAGGTTGCACAGTGAAGTACATATTCCGTACAATTGACCACTAAATGGTAACACCCGAATAAGTTTTTCAACTTGTTTAAGTCGGGGTCCACTTAAATTGATTCATGATACAGATATATACTATCATACATACTATCATCATAATACAGTCATCACACAAGATAATCACATTGAATTATTTACATTATTTACAATCAGGGGTGTGGAGGGGGGGGTGTAGGATATGGACAGCAAGTAGTGGACATAGAGAGAGAGAGAGAGAGAGAGAGAGATCAGAAGGCATAAGAAAAAGTATCTGCATTTATTGTTTACATTTGATTATTAGCAATCCGGGGAGGGTGTTAGTTTAGGGTTGTAGCTGCCTGGAGGTGAACTTTTATTGCGGGTTTGAAGGAGGATAGAGATGCCCTTTCTTTTATACCTGTTGGGAGCGCATTCCACATTGATGTGGCATAGAAAGAGAATGAGTTAAGACCTTTGTTAGTTCGGAATCTGGGTATAAGCTTTGGCTTCCGCCTATTCCTTTTTCGGTCATTCTTTTCATTTTATTTTCTTTCTGTGTGTAAATGTGTATGATTGTTAATATGTCTAATCCAGGGGTCACCAACGCGGTGCCCGTGGGCACCAGGTCGCCCGTAAGGACCAGATGAGTCGCCCGCGGGCCTGTTCTAAAAAAAATAAAAAATAAAAAAAATAAATAAATTTTTTAAAAAAATAAAAAAATAATTATTATTTAAAAAAAAAAATTAAATCTACATAGAAAAAACACAAGATACACTTTCAATCAGTGCATCAACCCAAACAACCTCCCCCATGCACACTCATCCACACCCACTCACACAAAAGGGGTTATTTCTTTCTGCTACCAATATTCTGGTTCCCACAACATAGACAACACATCTGCAAGGGACACAGTCCCTGAAGCACACATGATTGTATAGGCTGCTGGTCCACTAACATTTTCATTAATTACTATTTTTTATGTAATTATTTTTATATTGTTTTACTTTCTTTTTTATCCAAGAAAATGTTTTTTATTTATTTATCTTATTTTATTTTATTTTTTAAAAAAGGGCCTTATCTTCAACAGACCAGGTTGTCAATGAAATTAGATTTGTTTAAAGGGGTTTTTAAACCAGGCCCAGTCCAGATAATGTCCAAGTCGGACTCAGCAACACACACCTTCATTCATGTACACAGAAAAAAATTAGGGAACACAACAGATTGCATATAATTTATAAACAAAATTACATTTTCAAAATAAGCATTTATGTACAGTCCAGATTATGTCGAGGTCACTCAAATTAGGGAACTCAACAACAGATATCATATAATCTATAAACATAATTATACTTTCAAAATAAGCCTTTGAGGACTTCTCATCTTTTTTTTAAATGTTTTTTGGCATCATTATCGTTTTCAACCATGTAACTTTCTAAAGTTAGAAAATACTGAATAAATGTTTTAAAGAAAGTAATACTAAGTGAACATCTGTTTTTGCCCTTAAAAATAAACATTTTACCGAGTACTATAATTAAATTGACTAAATCATGATTGTCAATGAACTCTCCTAAAATAACAGAAACCACATTAAGCTTCATAAACAAACCAATCCTTAAACACATTTTTTCAACTTCCACCCAAAACAAAGACACAATATGACAATACCAAAACAAATGTAGGGTGGATTCAGGCTCCTGACAACAAAATCGGCAATCATCTGACTCTGTCATATTCCATAATTTTAACATTTTCCCTGTGGGTAAGAAGTTATAAATAATTTTAATTTGAAAATAACGATTTTGCACATCGATAGTGGTTTTATAGATTAGTTTGAATATGGCATCCCATGGCAACGGGCAGTCAAAAAAGTCCTCCCATTTTCCATTTGTGTTGTAGGAGGCAGCCTTCAAAGATTTATTTATTAAATAAAAATTATATATTTTTCTATTTATTTTAGTTCCTTTTTGCCAACTAGAATTTCTTATCAGAGGTTTACAAACTAATAATTTAGTAGTTCCATAATTAATTATTTGTTTCCATCTTTTCCCAATTACTCCAGTTAGTTGATAAAATGAAAAGCTTGAGCAAGCATCACCATACATAGCTCTAAATTCATCATACTTCATAATTTTACCATTCTCATTGATAATATCATTGACAAAAATGATTCCTCTTTCAAACATATTTTTCCAAAAGAAAGGCTTTCCATCTATTACAATATTAGAGTTCATCCATATTAACTGCTGCAAAATATCGTCTCTTTTTTCTGGCACATAAAATTGAAAACACCACTATGAGTGGATTGTTTCCTTTATGAACCCCGCCATGTTTCCCAGCAGACTCTCTGGGAGGGGATCGCTTGTAAAAAAGGATACAATTTATTTTGATACAGTACATGTTTTTTGTCCAACAGGACATTTGTGTACCACTCAATGTTTAAATACATCTTTGGAACAATTGATGCTTTTAAAGACAGACACATAGCTTCAAGGTTGAGAAGTTGCGGGCCCCCATATTCATACTCTTTGTACAAAACCTTTCTTTTAATCTTTTCTGGTTTGCCGTTCCAGACAAAATCGAAGACCCTCCGCTCATAAATCTTAAAAAAGTTTTGTGATGGAGCTGGTAATGACAAAAACAAATAAATGGATTGAGGAATAATTAACGAGTTGGCAATAGACATTTTACCATACAAGGTTAGGGATTTCCCTTTCCATAATTGCATAATTTTGTCCAGCTTTCTTAGTCGATTATCATAATTTACTGAGCTTAGATCTTCCAGATTTTCTGGGACAACAACATCAAGTATGTTAACTGGTCCATCTGTCCACAAAACAGGCACTTTGCATTCCATTCGAAAGGACGTTCCCTTTAGATTTCCGGTCCTTAACATTTTACATTTATCATAATTAAGCTTAAGGCCAGATTGCTGTGAAAATATGTCCAAAAGATTTAGAAGGTTCCGCAAACAATGAGGAAAAATCTTATCTTTGTGAATCAGCCTTTTCTGACATGAACTTCATCAAGAACAAACACAGAACACGCCTCACTGATGCACATCTGCAAGACTCACTCAGAGTTGCAGTGTCAAGTTACACACCAGAGTACAACACACTAGTTAACAGCATGCAATGCCAGGCTTCCCACTAACTGACAAAGAAACAGATAACAGATTTGGTGTCCAGTTCAAAGTGTGACATGATTTAAAAATTTGAGAGTTTACTTCTGTATTTTACATGAGTTATTATTTGTACAAACATGGTGCAAAGTAATTCATGATTTGTTAAAAAATGTTAGTGGCTAGCTAGTTAAAATGGGATATTGTGATTTCACAAGACTGTCTTAGAAGTGATCATTTGAAAATGTTCAATTTGAAAAATGTGCACTTAGAGAAAATATAAAAATAAAGTGTTGCATATTGATATTTATCTGTTTCTATATATATTTATTGTGAGAAATCATTAAGATGATCAGTGTTTCCACAAAGATAAATATCATTAATTATTAATAATAACAGAGTTAAAGGTAAATTGAGCAAATTGGCTACTTCTGGCAATTTATTTAAGTGTGTATCTAACGGGTAGCCCTTCGCATTAATCAGTACCCAAGAAGTAGCCCTTGGTTTCAAAAAGGTTGGTGACCCCTGGTCTAATCTGTACTGTTAAACTGCTCACACAAAATGGTTGAAGGTTGATTATAATACCAAAATAAACTTATTTCATCTATTCATTCATTATAGTTTTATTCCATTTTGCATGTAATTTATTCTTATTCATTTCTTCCCATTTCACTCAAACAACTAAACAAACAATCTTCCTTCACCTGCTCTCTCTCTTTCTCTCTCAATACAAACACAATAATCCAAAATAATCAGTCTTATAAAATAATTTTAGCTTTAGATATGATTTAGGGCAGTGGTTCTCAACCCTTTTTTTTTTTTTCTTTTTTTTTTCCAGTAAAATAAAGAAATAAAATACATCATAATGTCATCAATTTCTGATTTATTAAATTGTATAACAGTGCAACATATTGCTCATTTGTTGTGGTCTTACTTGAACTATTTGGACAACAAAAAAGATATAAGAATAACTAAAACGTTTTAAAAGTTAAACAAGTGATTAAATTATACTAAAGATTTCTATACATATAATCTATCATGAACCTTCTTTGGATATTGTAATAGTGATTCATCTGGACTCGTGAACTTAATTCTAAATATTTATTTTGTTGAAGTATTATTCTATAATTATATTTATAAAGGATTTTGAATTGTCGCTATTTTTAGAATATTTAAAATCTCAGGTACCCCCCTTTTTTTTGGTCCGAGCGGAAACACCATACCCTCCTTTGAGAACTACTGATTTAAACTATAAAAAATCCTTTGTCCCACACATCATTAGACTGTACAACTCCTCTTTGGGGGGGCTAGGATGACAGGGAATGCAAAACAATAACAGTACAATACTTTTTCATAACACGGTCGCTAATGCCTAGTTTCTCTTGTTATATTCTTATTTTACTGTTCTCTTTTTATTCTCCTTGTAATATTTTTCCATTTTGTTTCCATTTATACCCTTATTAGTTACTGTTTACTTTTTACTTCTTCTTCCTGAGGGAACTCTCCTGAAGGAATCAATAACGTGTTATCTGTCTATCTATCTATCTATTACTAACCCGAGCACAATTCATGACGTCATGCTCATCTTGCAGACAGTTATTTCCATTTAGTTTTATTCTTTACATGTAATTCTACATGCACCTTCATTTATCACTTTGAAATGTTGCTTTCTTTTGTTATTAATTTCAATTTTTGTTTTGCTGTTACCTTACGTTCTCATTCTTTGTCTATCATCTGCTTAGAATTTGTTTAACGCTTCTCTACGTTTTGTTTTGACTATGGCGCTGAGTGTTGGCGATTCTTATCTGTACTTCCTCAGACTCTATGATTCACAGTTGCACAGATGTTTTTTAGATGTTTTTAGAATATAAATTAAAATTTTACTTCATCGTGATTATTCTTGAAATAATTAAAATGTCAATATAATTAAATAATCATTTTACCTTTATTAAATTTAATTCCATTTTATTTAATGTGTTTGCTATATCATTATTAATTCAAAGCTACAATGTGTTCATCTATGATGTGTGTGTGTGTGTGTGTGTGTTTGTCTCAACTTCCACACAGGAACTGGATGGATCAGATAAGCAACAGGGCTGTTCAATACAGTATATTACACACATAATTAATGACTAATGAATTTAACAATGCTTCAATGTCCCAGTCCAAATGTATGTATTGATATTTAAATGTTTATTTATTCATATACAGTCTATTTTATTTTTCCTATTATCAAAACCAACCTGTCAGCACTCTCCTCAGACTGAGTACAGCTGTCCACTATATATATATATATATAGTTTTTTATTTATTTATTTATTTATTCTTTAAACCTAGCTCAATGCTATGCTAACAGTGTCAAACCTCTTCGACCCACGTCTCGTGCAGCTGTCACTCACACAGCCTCGTCACAATGACACACTCTTATCTTAAAATGTCTCCCAGCTGAGCCTCCTTTTTCTTTTATATGCGTCACACACGCACTCACACACAGAGAATTCACCAGAGAGCGAGAGCCTTTTTTCTGTATTTATAGTTTCAATGCCTTCTTACAACTATAATATTGCACAGTCACAATCACCAGCACAGTTAAAAACAAATTGAAATGACTGGAATTCGCTCGCAGCGCCAAAGAGGGGAAGTACTGGGCTTCCCTGCTTAGGCTGCTGCCTCCGCGATCCAACCTCTTTATAAGCGGAAGATGATAATTATATGGATGGATCATTCACTCATATGTTTTCTGTACATAACTTTGTCTATTTTCTCACAAGCACACACATTTTGGACAATTTCCCAACTTTTACAGATAGCGGGGCTGTGAGAAAAAGCGTGAAGGGAGGTTGCGAGAGGGGAGGTGGGGGGCGGAAGGGACGGGGGGGGGGAATTAAAACAGATAAGAAAACAGGTGCTACACAAAAGTTATTAAATTACGCACATACTCCTCAACATTCATTATATATATATACACACATTTATAACTATTAACCCCAAAAACCCTGGTCCGGACCCATATACCAATACAAACAACTTTGCACGCTTGCTTTTGTGGAATCGGCCGTCTCATAACACAAACACAGGTCCCTTCATTACTCATACAACGGCGATTAACTCGTTCAGCGGAGCAGCCCCTGGTTTTACTCCCTGACCAATACACGGCAACAGCATAAAAGCACCATAGAGTCACTGATAATCACCCAATGCTCTACAGTCATCATGTTTTGGTCAGTTCCATACAGTTTCACCAAAGCTCTACCATATGGAGCGCGGTCTCTACCCGTCTATCTGCAGCCAATTAAACAGAACGTCGTGACAAATACAGCTCAGTTGATCTCCTTTACCGGAGTCACCAAACGGTCACCCAATATGAGGCTTTTCCACCGCTGCAGTTTCCACATAGACAGATATGTCGCACATTCATAGACTTCATAAATTTGTATGGGCCAAATGTCACACCAGTTAGCAAACCCTGCCTTAAATTTAGCTGTATCCAACTTTGGCTAATTGTGATGCACTTGCAGAAAGAAGCCTCCTTTTCCGACAATGAAAAAGGAGGAAGAGGTTAAGAAATGTATTCGTCTCACATAGTTTATGCTTCAAAACACTCCAAACCACCAAAATTCTAATAACAATCCCCTTATAGCTAAAAACAAGAAATCACAAGTTTTCAACAAACACACAGACAAATGATCACATATAAAACAACTCAATCCAACCAACACATGCCCCAGTCTAGGTTGTTTTTGGAGAACCTGCTAGGCCTATCTTTTTATGAAAAAAAATTCAGTTTTCGTCTTACCGATCCCGTTTCTCTTCAGACAGATAACTTTTACACAATAAGCAAAATAGCTATTTTATATTATTAGATGCGCGCGTGCAACCGTTGTCTGCCTGAGAGAGAAGCCGGGAGCGGATGTTGACTTGCAGAGTTCTGGACCATCCTAGTTCGTGACGCCAATTTGTGCAGTGGATTGTCCGAAGCTTAAGCAGGCAACAAAAGTAGTTTAGTACAACAAATTTATTTAACCATTATCAGAAGTGCAGGTTGAATTGAGTTGTCCGTGCAGACAGACCACATGTACTCCGGAGCACACAAGACACACACAAGCCAAAATCACTCACGAGTCCCGGTCTTCTGCCATTTTTTATATGTCTCCTGTGCGTCACTGTTTTTATCTTGTGCGTCATGATTGTTTTGTTTTGGTTTGTCTGTTCCAAAACAACCTCGTATCTCTTAGTCATATTTGGAAAATCTAAACATTCTGTAGACAGGTTGGCATAACTCCATATTCACCTTTGTCCCACAGCTGGTCCATTCAATGGCACAAAATAGAAGAGAAATGAAAATGAGCAGACATTCTTAATAGACAAGAAATATAGGTCAAAAGGTCAGAAATTCTACGACAATAGCATATTCAACTGAATATGGGTTGAAAATGATTTGCAAATCATTGTATTCCGTTTATATTTACATCTAACACAATTTCCCAACTCATATGGAAACAGGGTTTGTAGTTGTCTGGCTGGAAATCGTTAGATTTTTGGGAGAATGGTTGTCCCGGGAGATTTTCGGGAGAGGCACTGAAATTCGGGAGTCTCCCGGAAAATTCGGGAGGGTTGGCAAGTATGGCTGAAACACGTAAATCCGTCTCGTGTGTAAACGAGTGAGCGTCTGACTGTCGCGCGGAGACTACCGGAAACTAGAGGAGGGAGCAACTCGCCTTCAAAATAAAGGTCCCTTCTCATTACCTGATAATGTTACGTCACACTCCCCGCCTGGTATAAGTACTATACCACTATTTCGAACTGCAGTAGGAACATGCTTGATACAAATTACAGAAACCTAACTTAACTTAGTCTGTATCATTAGCTGCCAAGAGAAGGACTGTCTCAGAGACAGGCCTCAGAAAAGTCTTTGCAGATCCAGATCTTGTGACATTGAGTTCTATCTTCCTGACCTTCCCGTCCTGGTCGGGGAAAGTCTTCGTGACAAGAGCCAGGGGCCACTCGTTCTACACATTTTTTACAACATTAGAAACCATTAGTAAATCAGAGGCTACTCAGAAGGTGAGATAACTCCTGGAAATTACTGGCATATAATGGCCAAAGGTATAGATGTGTGTCCATCCATCCATCCATTTTCTTCCGCTTATCCGAGGTCGGGTCGCGGGGGCAGCAGTCTAAGCAGAGAAGCCCAGACTTCCCTCTCCCCAGCCACTTTGTCCAGCTCCTCCTGGGGGATCCCGAGGCGTTCCCAGGCAAGCCGGGAGACATAGTCTTCACAACGTGTGTCCTGGGTCTTCCCCTTGGCCTCCTGCCAGTCGGCCGTGCCCCAAACACCTCCCTAGGGAGGCGTTCGGGTGGCATCCTGAGCAGATGCCTGAACCACCTCATCTGGCTCCTCTCGGTGTGGAGGAGCAGCGGCTTTACTCTGAGCCGCTCCCGGATGACAGAACTTCTCACCCTATCTCTAAGGGAGAGACCCGCCACTCGGCAGAGGAAACTCATTTCGGCCGCTTGTATCCGTGATCTTGTCCTTTCGGTCATAACCCAAAGCTCATGACCATAGGTGAGGATGGGAACGTGGATCGACCGGTAAATTGAGAGCTTTGCCTTCCGGCTCAGCTCCTTCTTTACCACAACGAATCGATACAGCGTCCGCATTACTAAATACGCCGCACCGATCCGCCTGTCGATCTCATGATCCACTCTTCCCCCACTCGTGAGCAAGACTCCTAGGTACTTGAACTCCTCCACTTGGGGCAAGATCTCCTCCACAACTTGGAGATGGCACTCCACCCTTTCCTGGGCGAGAACCATGGACTCGGACTTGGAGGTGCTGATTCTCATCCCAGTCGCTTCACACTCGGCTGCGAACCGATCCAGTGAGAGCTGAAGATCCTGGCCAGTTGAAGCCATCAGGACACATCATCTGCAAAAAGCAGAGACCTAATCCTGCAGCCACCAAACCGGATCCCCTCAACGCCCTGACTGCGCCTAGAAATTCTGTCCATAAAAGTTATGAAGAGAATCTGTGACAAAGAGCAACTTTGGCAGAGTCCAACCCTCACTGGAAACGGGTCCGACTTACTGCCGACAATGCGGACCAAGCTCTGACACTGATCATACAGGAAGCGGACCACCATAATCAGACAGTCCGATACCCTTTACTCGCTGAGCACTCCCCACAGGAATTCCCGGGGGACAATTCCCTCGTGACATGTTCAAAGTTCTTCCGGAGGTGGGAATTGAAACTCTCTCTGACAGGAGACTCTGCTAGACGTTCCCAGCAGACCCTCACAATGCGTTTGGGCCTGCCAGGTCTGTCCGGCATCCTCCCCCACTATTGGAGCCAGCTCACCACCAGGTAGTGATCGGTAGAAAGCTCTGCCCCTCTCTTCACCCGAGTGTCCAAGACATGAGGCCGCAAATCCGATGACACAACTACAAAGTCAATCATGGAAGTGCGGCCGAGGGTGTCCTGGTGCTAAGTGCACATATGGACACCCTTATGTTTGAACATTGTGTTTGTTGTGGACAATCCATAACGAGCACAAAAGTCCAATAACAAAGCACCACTTGGGTTCAGATCCGGGCGGCCATTCTTCCCAATCGCGCCTCTCCAGGTTTCACTGTCGTTGCCAACATGAGCGTTGAAGTCCCCCAGCAGAACAAGGGAATCACCCGAGGGAGCACTCTCCAGTACTCCCTCAAGGGAATCCAAAAAGAGTGGGTACTCTGAGCTGATGTTTAGTGCGTAAGCACAAACAACAGTCAGGACCTGTCCCCCCCACTCGAAGACGGAGGGAAGCTATAGCCAGTAGACGAGAGGGTATACCCTCTCGTCTACTGGGTTAAAGTCCAACGTGCAGGCTTTGAGCCGGGGAGCAATATTGGCAGTTTTTGATGTGTTTCTCTTCCTTCTGTCTGTCTTCTTCTGTTATGACGTCAGCCCATACACTGAGTGTTCTTATGACTAATAGTTTGTGTGCTGTGGGATGTTCGGAGGTACAGAGTACATACTGGTCGGTGTGTGTCAGCCATGTTTTGACCGTTTGCCAGCTTTTATGGTGGATTTTCATGTCCAAAAAAAGTTATGGGAGCAACAAGAATTGCCACCCCAGCCCGTAGCCTCTCATTGCTTGTAACGCCAGAGTGGAAAAGAGTCCAGCCCCTTTTGAGAGAACTGGTTCCAGAGCCCTTGCTGTGCGTCGAAGTAAGTCCGACTATCTCTAGCCGGAACTTCTCCACCTCGCGCACCAGCTCAGGTTCCTTCCCTCCCAGCGAGGTGACGTTCCACGTCCCATAGATGTGTTTGTCCAAGTTAAAGGAAATGGCAGGCTGTCTTCTTCTAATAGATTTATTACAGACTTTGGCAAGCTAGGTAATGTTAGCTGCGGTCTGGAACAGCATGGCACACAAACAACTATGTGAAATGCAGCCAATATTACATACAGATAATGTGTCATGAGACAATGCTAACTAAATTATATACAAAGAGGATAAAAGTAAAGGACATTAAATGAGCTCAAATATACCTACAAATGTGGCGACTTGTCCCAGGGTGTACACCACCTTCCGCCCGAATGCAGCTGAGACAGGGACTACTAGTTGTAGTAAATGTCTTGTTTTTTTCTAAGTTTTAACTGCTTTTTTTCATGACACATTTAGTTCTGTTATTTCCATAATGTATGGTAAGGTTATGACCCCGTTTTTTATGTTTAAAGTTTTTCTTTGTTCTGGTTCCCTTGTTTTTACTTGTTCCTCTTTTTTGATTGCCCAATATTGGCAGTTTTTGATGTGTTTCTCTTCCTTCTGTCTGTCTTCTTCTGTTATGACGTCAGCCCATACACTGAGTGTTCTTATGACTAATAGTTTGTGTGCTGTGGGATGTTCGGAGGTACAGAGTACATACTGGTCGGTGTGTGTCAGCCATGTTTTGACCGTTTGCCAGCTTTTACGGTGGATTTTCATGTCCAAAAAAAGTTATGGGAGCAACAAGAATTGCCACCCCAGCCCGTAGCCTCTCATTGCTTGTAACGCCAGAGTGGAAAAGAGTCCAGCCCCTCTTGAGAGAACTGGTTCCAGAGCCCTTGCTGTGCGTCGAAGTAAGTCCGACTATCTCTAGCCGGAACTTCTCCACCTCGCGCACCAGCTCAGGTTCCTTCCCTCCCAGCGAGGTGACGTTCCGCGTCCCATAGATGTGTTTGTCCAAGTTAAAGGAAATGGCAGGCTGTCTTCTTTTAATAGATTTATTACAGACTTTGGCAAGCTAGGTAATGTTAGCTGCGGTCTGGAACAGCATGGCACACAAACAACTATGTGAAATGCAGCCAATATTACATACAGATAATGTGTCATGAGACAATGCTAACTAAATTATATACAAAGAGGATAAAAGTAAAGGACATTAAATGAGCTCAAATATACCTACAAATGAGGCATAATGATGTAAAATGTACATACATCTGGCCCAAATAGCATGTTAGCATTGATTAGCTTGCAGTCATGCACTGACCAAATATGCCTGATTAGCACTCCAACAAGTCAATAACATCAACAAAGCGCGACTTTGTGCATTCACGCATAACATAAAATGTTTGGTGGACAAAATGAGACAAAGGAGTGGAAGATTTTACATGTAAACAAACTGTTGCGTCACACTATGGTGAGTATAATAACCGCCCGAAATTAGTAGGACACAACGAAAAAAATTATTTTTCCCCATCTTTTTCCATTTTCAATTTTTTTTTGAAATTCTCCAGGGAGCCACTAGGGCGGCACTAAAGAGCCACATGCGGCTCAAGAGCTGCGGGTGACTGACCTCCGCCCTAGTGTGTGAATGTTGTCTGTCATCTGTGTTGTCTGTCATCTTTGGCCCTGTGATGAGATGGCGACTTGTCCCAGGGTGTACACCACCTTCCGCCCGAATGCAGCTGAGACAGGGACTACTAGTTGTAGTAAATGTCTTGTTTTTTTCTAAGTTTTAACTGCTTTTTTTCATGACACATTTAGTTCTGTTATTTCCATAATGTATGGTAAGGTTATGACCCCGTTTTTTTATGTTTAAAGTTTTTCTTTGTTCTGGTTCCCTTGTTTTTACTTGTTCCTCTTTTTTGATTGCCCAATATTGGCAGTTTTTGATGTGTTTCTCTTCCTTCTGTCTGTCTTCTTCTGTTATGACGTCAGCCCATACACTGAGTGTTCTTATGACTAATAGTTTGTGTGCTGTGGGATGTTCGGAGGTACAGAGTACATACTGGTCGGTGTGTGTCAGCCATGTTTTGACCGTTTGCCAGCTTTTACGGTGGATTTTCATGTCCAAAAAAAGTTATGGTCCTGTTTATTTCCTCTTTATGTGTGGTGGTTGAGGTGGTCTGCAAGATCAGAATCAGCTTTATTGGCCCGGTGTGTTTAACGTAACACACAAATAATTTGACTTGGTTGACTATGTGTCATGGCCTGTTATGTCAGGCATGTTTAGTTTTGTATTTTGCTTATTATTTCTCCCCGTTGTGTTAGGTTACATTCTTGCGCTTTTATTTTGTTTTTTCCTTCTCGTGTATGTGTGTCATACTGCTCTGATGTAATCACTTCCCCCACACTTGTCTCCAGTTGGTGATTAGTGTCACCACCTGTTTCTAAGGTAATCATGCTCCTTATTTATACCCGTCCTGCCTGTTCGTAGGCACGGATCCATTGTTTGCTTCATGCAACAGCGAGCATTTGTTTTTCCTCTCCTTGTGACAAGTAAGCCTTTGGCTTCCCTGTGCGCTTTTGCCAGCGGCACGATCTCCTTTGTTTTTTTACTTTGTTACATTAAGGATTAAAAGGGACTTTTCTTACCTGCACACTGCTTCCTTCTTGTTTTTGCACCCTGAACACCCGACCCTCGCGGCGACAACACAGTGCTCTCTTTGTTCAGTGCAACAATAAATATTAACTATTAACTATATATATAATACATATGATACATATGACAAGTGATTTGAAGGGCTGATAAAATGATAGTGCAGTGGTGAATAGAGCAAAAAGATGATGAAGTCAACATGAGTTAGTAAATTCATAGTGACAGATTAGTTCCAGAGTTATTTCACATGGGAGCCCGGGGGAAGAAACTGTTCTTATGACGCGTTGTATTAGCGTACAGTGACTTGTAACACCTGCCTGAGGGGAGGCGTTTGAACAGTTTGTGACCAGGGATGAGGGGTCTTCTGTGAAGCTATGTGGGGGGGAAGGTGGACCCCAATGATGGCATGGAACTTCATTGTCATAGCACTTAAAAAGTACAAAGAAATTACATTTTCAGTACAAACCCGTTCAAGATCAGACAAACCATATGCAGAACAGGAACACTGATGGGTCGCCACAAGGGCGGCGCCTTAAAGGGGTGTAAAAAAGGTAAAACATGGGGTAAGGAGGCACAAAAAAGCAAGTCCCAAACTAAACCCTTGTGTGTGTGGGAGGGAGCTCAGTTTGAAACCAGGGGAAAAAAATCTGCAGTCCTAATTGTCCGTTGCAGACTGTGTCTGTCCAACTTGGTTGCAGATCTAAACCAGACCGTGACGGAGGTGAACAGGACATACTGAATAAAGGAGGTGTAAAACATGGTCAGCTGTTCCTGGGGCAGCGTGAACTTCTTAAGCTGACGCAAGAAGTACATCCTCTGTTCTGCCTTTTTTCTGTTTGTTTTTCTTATTGATACTATTTCAATATCTTAGTACAATAACAATAACAAGGTACCTTTAGGACCAGTTTAAGTTAAAACAGTTTTATTCAAGATATATAAGTAGGGGTCCTCGCGCCATTTCTCCATAAGTTTGGGGGTCCTTGGCCTGGAAAACTTAACTTGAACTGGGTAAGAAACTACTTGGACGGCGTGGCTCGGTTAGCGTGGCCGTGCCAGCAACCTGAGGGTTCCTGGTTCGATCCCCGGCTTCCGCCATCCTAGTCACGTTCCGTTGTGTCCTAAAGCAAGACACTTCACCCTTGCTCCTGATGGGTCATGGTTAGAGCCTTGCATGGCAGCTCCCGCCATCAGTGTGTGAATGAGTGAATGTGGTAATAGTGTCAAAGCGCTTTGATTACCTTGAATGTAGAAAAGCTCTATACAAGTATAACCCATTTACCATTCAATTTACCATTTGACCAACAAGGAGTAGTACGTGAAGTTAGGCGAACACACGTCTACAGCGCTAGATATATCGTGCAGCATACTCCAGAGATCAATACTGGGAGCAAAATTGTTCAATCGCTATACAAAACACATTTGTGAAGTAGCAAAGGACTCAAAGTTAGTACTCTTTGCAGACTACACTATCGTGTTTTGATTAGGTGAGAACACACAAAAGCTAATACAAAATGACAGAAGAAATTTTAAAAAATAAAGAGATGGTTTGACAAAAACAGGTTATCTTTGAATCTTAATACAGCTAAATTGATGCTATTCTTTAAGGGTAGATGAGAAAGTCAAACAAAAATACAAATAGACAGCATCGATCAAGCAGGGTTAAATAAAAAAAATTATAGGTGAAATTATAGAGGATAA
Source organism: Entelurus aequoreus (assembly GCF_033978785.1). Classification (NCBI taxonomy): domain Eukaryota; kingdom Metazoa; phylum Chordata; class Actinopteri; order Syngnathiformes; family Syngnathidae; genus Entelurus; species Entelurus aequoreus. Next base: position 20,260,497 of record NC_084755.1, on the reverse strand, counting down.
ATTGAACTGAAAATCTTCTATGAAATATACAACATAGAGTAGCAAGAAATACTTAAATAATGAATAAAGTTATATTTTCTGGACCAAAAATAATTTTTATACCCAAATTTCATTGACAAAAAAGTTCCATTCTACTTTGCGTTCTTATTTAGCACGTGTAAAGTGACACAGCTACACATATAGCTAAGAGAAAGGAGGTGCTCGTGCTGCAAAGACGGACGATGGACAGAGAATCCGCCGTCCTACATGTGTTTGTCAACATATTTTGACTCTCAGAAATAGAAAATATTGGACATATCGTCTATTTAGCTATATCATTGTATAATTTCATAGCTGCTGGATGACTTAAGGGGCTGATTAAAACAAATTCAATTAATGCGTTTTGGTGTCTGCTGGCGTTTTTTTTTTATGCTGTTCGGTTTTTCATTTAGGAAATATATTATTATTATACTGTATACTGTACCTATGTACTATATGACAAAATGTCTTGCAATAAGTCCAGACGCATGAATACGCCCCCTACCTGCAGAGCGTCAGCATGTTAAAAGTAGTTTCTGTTGTCTATAAATTACGATTCTATATTGCAGAAAAATTGCTGACTTTGGTTCTCTTAAGGAAAAACAATATACTTTCTTCTGGTAGGGAAAGAGTGCAGAGGAAACCCGGGAATATGGCATGGGATTTGCAGTGAAAAACACTCTGCTTCCCATGATGGACCCACCGACAGGAGGCTCTGAGCGGATCATTGCAATCCACCTTTCTACCAGCAGCGGACCAGCAAACCTGTTGTGTGCTTATGCACCGACCGTCTGCTCACCACCATAGTCAAAAGACACGTTCTACAAGGAGCTTGACGCGGCTGTCAACAACTTCCCGAAAATTGAGCATCTGCTCCTTCTGGGAGACTTCAATGCCAGGGTAGGTGCTGACCACAAATCCTGGCCAGACTGCCTTGGTCACTTTGGAGTGGGGAGCATGAACTAAAATGGACAACATCTGCTACAGCTGTGCTGCTACCACAAGCTCTGCATCACAAACCCCTTCTTTCAGACTAAGCCTCGGAACCGGGTATCCTGGAGACACCCCAGATCTAAACAATGGCACCAGCTCGACCTCATCATCATGAGGCGAGAGGCCCTTAACAGCGTGCTTCTCACAAGGACGTTTCACAGTGCTGACTGTGACAGACCACTCACTAGTCCTCAGCAAGGTCAAGCTTCGACCAAAACAGATCTATCACACCAAGCAGAAGGCCCGTCCACGCATCAATGCCAGCCGTTCTACCAACCCGGCTGTCACACAACGCTTCCTCACCTCCCTTGACCAAGCACTCTGTGGACCATCAATCAGGCAAAGTGCTGTGGACAAATGGAAATGCTTACGTGATACCATCCACGACCAAGCCATTGCCACATACGGGAAGAGAACGAGAAAAAATGCAGACTGGTTTGAGGCTAGTGCTGCAGTGATGGAACCAGTTGTAGAGGCAAAGCATACGGCTTTCCTCAACCACAAGGGAAACCCCTCACAGAGGAACCTTGACGCCTTGAGAAAGGCCAAGAGCGAAACCCAGCGAATGGCACATAGCTGTGCCAACAACTACTGGCTTGAGCTCTCCTCATTACTGCCGCACCTTCACGATCTCCTCTGCCTCTGTTGGAAAGATGGAGCCGCCCCCCGAGGATCTGCATGACTCCAAGATTGTCACACTGTACAAGAACAAGGGAGACCGTAGTGACTGTAATAATTACCGCGGCATCTCCCTGTTCAACATCGTGGGGAAAGCCTTCGCTCGTGTCGCCCTTGCTAGACTCCACCTCCTTGAGAACGTGTCTACCCTGAGTCACAATGTGGCTTTAGGGCAGCAAGATCCACAGTGGACATGATTTTTGCGGTTCGGCAGCTGCAGGAGAAGTGCCGAGACCCTTGTATCTCGCCTTTGTCGATCTCACAAAAGCCTTCGACCTTGTCAGCAGAGATGGTCTCTCCAAATGGTATCCGTCATAAGCTCATTCCATGAAAACACACATCGGTCCGTCTGTTGAAACCTCAGAGGCCTGTCCAATCCACAGCGGTGTAAAACAGGTCTGCGTTCTTGCGCCCAACCCTCTTTGTAATTTTCTTCTCCCTCGTTCTGTCTGCTGCTTTCGGCACATGTTCTGAAGGTGTCTCCCTACACGCAAGAGCTGATTGGAAACTTTTCAACCTCGCCCGTTTGCGCTCCAAGACCAAGGTGACCAGTGTCCTCCTGAGGGAAATGCTTTTTGCTGATGATGCAGGTCCGAGCTCCAGAGGCTGATGGACAGGCTTTAATCTGCCTGTAAAGAGTTTGGTCTCACCATCAGCATTAAGAAGACCAATTTCATGGTCCAAGATGTAAAAACTCCACTCTCCATCTCCATCGACAATCAGACTCTGGAATGTGTCAACACCTTTACATACCTTGGATCCGCAATCTCCAGCGACTTGTCACTCGACACAGAACCTGCCACCTGTCTTGCAAGAGCCGCCACAGTGATGGCCAGGCTGTCCAAAAGAGTGTGGTCGAACAACCAGCTATCCACGCGCACTTAACTCCAGGTCTACCAAGCCTGCGTCATTAGCCCACTGATGTATGGCAGCTAGGCCTGGACCACCTACACCAGACATGAGAAACAGCTAAACAGCTTCCACCTGCGCTGTATTCGCCGCATCCTGGGAATCTCATGGCAGGACAAAGTTCCCAACATGGAAGTCCTGGAACGTGCTCACTCCACCAGCCTGTTCACCATGCTCAGCCAAGGCCGTTTAAAATGGCTTGGCCATGTCCACAGAATGGACCCCAGTCGGCTCCCCACAGCTGTCCTGTACGGCGAATTGTCAACAGGCTCCAGACCCCTTGGTCGCCCCCGACTGCGTTTCAAGGACGTGTGCAAACATGACATGAAACAGGCTGGCATCGACCACAACTGGGAGGAAGCTGCAAAGGACCGCACCGTTTGGAGGGAGGCTGTTGCCACAGGAATTCGCCGTGCCGAGGAGAACTACATCTCCTTGTTGCAGGCGAGGAGACAAAAGCGGAAACTGCGTGACGCAGCACCCGCTCCTGTGTCAGAACCCTCCCCATACGTCTGTGCCAACTGCACCAGAAAGAATGAACTCCCCCAGTCCCAACCCATCGTCACCACTGACGGACGGATGCCTATGATATTGCAGAAAAAAGTTACATTTTATAGATGTGTGTTGCGAGTTGAAAAATATCACACACAGGTTGCATGAATATGGAGGTAAATTAGTATTTCCATGGCCACAGCCAGTAGTACAGACGTCATTTAAATAGGGAGGTTTGCGCCACTTTTGCAGTTGTTAACATTTGTAGATGCAGTCTTAGTAGATCACACGCCCACTGGTAGTAAACACAATTTTATAGTTTGCACACACTGTTTAGTGCGTAACCTACTCCGTGGCCTAGTGGTTAGAGTGTCCGCCCTGAGATCGGTAGGTTGTGAGCTCAAACCCCGGCCGAGTCATACCAAAGACTATAAAAATGGTACCCATTACCTCCCTGTTTGGCACTCAGCATCAAGAGTTGGAATTGGGGGTTAAATCACCAAAAATGATTCCCGGGCGCGGAGTTGCTGCTGCCCACTGCTCCCCTCACCTCCCAGGGGGTGAACAAGAGGATGGGTCAAATGCAGAGGACTCATTTCACCACACCTAGTGTGTGTGTGACAATCATTGGTACTTTAACTTTAACTTAATATTTGGATCTTGGTAGATCAGGCCCCGGTTAGTGAGAGCATTCATATCCTTTTATTTATTGGATCAAAAATATTGAAATTCAACATTTGGTGCATTTGCTAACAGTTGAATTTGTGCACAAAGTAAATTACAACCTGCTACCCAAGATTATACAATTGTAGAAATCTCCTCAGAAAAATAGGACAATAATAACCTTAGGGAAATGTTTTGTTTAAAACATGTTTATGCACACACACTATTGAAAGCAAATGACCAATTAATGGATGCAGTAGCTTACTTTACTGTAGCTTAATTGGTAATGATATTTACTCTCTAATCAACGGACCCAAGGTTCAAATCAAATCAGACTGAATATTAGCATGTAGCATAAGTGTTTCTTTTATTTCTTTATATTCATATTATTATTACTGTAATAATTGTATGTTTATATTAATATTATTTGTATGCCCTTATAGTGTTTGCTGAGAAAAAAAATGACCCTTGGACATAATTTGAGGAACCCTGCATTCGACCATTTCTGCACATTTCTTAGGAGTAGGCGATACTGCAAATGTTGGTATTAATCCGATATCAATAAATGCATGCCCACTAGCTAACAAATGCAGATACTGATACTTTTGATTGTAATTTTTTAAGATATAATTTTTTTATTATTATTGTGGTTGTACATTTTGCCTTTAATTTGTTCATGATTTTAATCAGAATAAAACAGCCAACGTTCACACAGAAATGCAACAATTGAGATTTGACCCCGGATCACCTGACTCTGTGGCAGATGTCCAATTGGTGAGTATTTTTTACCTTGTTTTTTGTATTTAGTTTAATTCTACAGGCTCTATTGACACTTGTAATACACCCTCGTACTGCATATAGGTTTAAAGCTATTTCGGGTCTTTTCGGGCCTTTGGCTGCATGCTGTTAAAATGTTATGATCAAATCCTGCTATGTTTACATTTTTGTGCCTATATGAACATGAAGATCAGTGCTTGGATGCATCCTGTATACCTAATTAATGACATGTACAGTATGCGGTACATGTATGTGCAGGTCAATCACATGAACAAAAAGGGAGGACGAAAGAAATGGGAGACAGAGAGAGGAAGTTGGGACAAGAATTTAAATTGCTTAATAAGAGTCACTCCTTGTCCATTACAGACCTACCCGTGTATTTGTGGGCCAACCAACTTTTCTCCCATTGACTGTTCTTCCATCATTCCAACTGGCCTGACCTGGGAGGAATTTTGACATAGAGGTGAGTAGATTTCCGATGTCCACTAAATTATTATGCCAGTTAATTATTATGTCTAATTGCAATGTAAATGGAATGCCATGTGTTGATAAATGTATAGTTTAATTCAGTAGAAAAAGCAACAATTTTACAAAGAGGATCACTAAGCTGTTTAATGTGTACGGCAGGGGTCCCCAAACTTTTTGACTCGGGGGCCGCATTGGGTTAAAACAATTTGGCCGGGGGCCGGGCTGTATATATATATATATATATATATATATATATATATATATATATATATATATATATATATATATATATATATATATATATATATATATATATATATATATATATATATATATATATATATATATATATATATACAGTATACATATATATATTAGATATATATGTATATATACAGTATATACATATATATAGATATATTAGATGTATATATATATAAATATATATTAGATATATATGTATATATACAGTATATATATATATAAATATATATTAGATATATATGTATATATACAGTATATATATATATATATACATATATATATATATATATATATATATATATATATATATATATATATATATATATATATATATATATATATATATATATATATATATATATATGTTTCCAAAATGTCTAATTAATGTATTTTTTTGTTGTATTGATCATAACTATTAGAGTTATTGTGACGTTATCTGATGATATGACTTTAATAATGTATATATAGTTTGATGGTTCACCAAGGGTGTAATCCAAATAACCAATCAGACAAATGGACAATTTAGTGTCTTCATGTCAGCTCACATACATACATACGTACATACATAGATACATACATACATACATACATACATGTCAGCTAACATACATACATGTTTTTAGAGAGTGGGAGAAAAGAGAAAGAACAAAACAAGAACATTTGAGCTTTCCACTATTATTGCTGCCAGGGCTAATGTAGTTATTAAGCTATTGAAGTCACAAGATACGTGTCCTTGCTGTCCGCATGTTCGAAGAAAACTGGATAGCCTGATCACTGGTCTAATCAGGACAAATGTGATTATTAAAGAGCATCAACAAATAAAAGTATATACAGGCGGTGTCTGTCCCGACTGTATTAGTATCAGCAGGCTCTAAAAATTCAAGTCATCTTGTTTGAATTTTGAATCACGTGAAAGGAACGTAAGGACAAATTAGAGGCATCGCGTGCAATGTGATGTTGCATACTGCTTTTTATTGTTTGGTCCTACCACCGACTCTGTCCTAAGCAAAGAAGAGGAGTTGATGCCACTTGCAAACTGTCATGCTTCCTATAGACATAACAAATTATTAAATGAAACAGTTAAATATTTATGATGATCCTATTTTATTATTTTATGTGTAATCATTTAATACTTACACACCTTACTGAGGCTTTTAGTATACAGTATCTTGCAAAAGTTGTATTACAGTTTGTATTACAGTATATATTCTCATGGGACAATACTGTAGAAATTAAACTTAGATATACTTTTTATATAATGTAATATATATATATACACACAGTATATGTACGTATATATGTATATATATATATATATATATATATATATATATACCGGTATGTATATATATATATATATATATATATATATATATATATATATATATATATATATATATATATATATATATATATATATATATATATATATATATATATATATAATATACACAGTACATGTATGTATGTATATATATGTATGTATGTATATATATATATATATATATATATATACAAAATATATATATACACTTACACTTTCTACACAGACTACTAGCTCATAAAGCTGTATGGATTTACTCTCCACTGAAAATACCTCAACAAAATAACACTACTGTCTAAATACCTCAGTTCTGACGGTAAAGCGCTTTAAATTTTTGTCAAAATGACTGGATGTGTTATCTGATTTCCCCACCAGAGTTCTCCAAAAGGCATGAGTCAATAATTGTGTACCAAATAGTGAAGAGGATTTAGCTTCTTAAGTTGGCCCTCAAGTCACAGGGAGAACAAGCAATTTCCACACAAAAAGACAGAGAGCCCGGAAATCAAACCCAGGACCTTCTTGAGCACTATCCACTGTTGCACCGTCCTGCCTACAGTTAACAAGACAACAGAAATAAAGTCAGACACAAGGTAATGCAAAATAAAAATGCAAAAAGAGTTTCATTAATAGATTGAACAAATATAGAAGAAAAGTGGAATTGCTTTGAGGAACTAAACTTAGACGGTGGTTTTGATATGAGCAGACGTCATTGTAGAAGCACACAAACCTGCGCACCTATGTCAGAAGATCAATGCTTAGGACAGAAAAGTGCTATCTAAATCTAATCCATTATTATTATTATTATTATTACAACTGGCAACACAAGTGACAAGTGGTAGGCAGGGGCGTAGCACCAAATTCTGGGCGCCCATACACAAGACTCCCTAAAGGGCCCCCTATTAAACCCAACTTCACCGCCCCATGCACACACATTTAGTATGGTTACATGCACTAAAAACATTTTTATTACATGGCTTTGGTTGAAACCAGCTTTTTAAAACACATCTAAAAACCTTCATATTTGTTTTTTTACTTTTTAAAGATGGTATTAACATACAGAACATATCTAAATAAACCCCCTAAATAATTTGGTTTTGATTTGTTTGGGGTTTTTTTTTTTTTAACAAAAAGTGCCAACAAATTCAATATAAAAGGGCCAGAAAATGAATTTGAAGAATCATAAGATCTGTCATTATTCTCTGAAATAAAAAATAAAAAATTCATAAATCTGTCAAGTTTTGCTTTACTTCAAAGTCTACAGTAGAGAATATCTGATACATATCCCAGCAAGCACAAGACATTAGAACAACGTTGAGAACTTGTTGAATTTGGTCTGACGTTGAGCAACTCAAACCTGACGTTGGAACAACATGCTTTTTGACGACGTTTATTCAATGTTGGGTTCTGACGTTGTTTTGACCATTGAAATTTGGTCATTTCCCAACCAACAATGTGGATCCAACGTTAGACACCAACATTGTCTCAATTTACAAATACAACTATTTTGCAAAATAGTTTCAAAGTCAGTTTTAAAGGAGATGTATGTATAATCAACGTTGTATCAATATTTTGTGCCTGCTGGGAAGGATTATCATCAGTGGATATCATTTTAATATGTCATTATTATTATGATTATATTATTATCAGTGCATCTTCAATGAGTTGAATCCCCCCCTGGATTTAAAAAATTAGTGACGCCTCTGTTTCTAACTTTAATCAAGGGTCTTTAAGTGCACCACAGTAATATGTACTTTCTCCTATGTTGCCACTAATAGATTTGTTATATTTTTACCTTTCACGGTGACATTCTGAAGCAGAGCATGGGCCCCTCCATTGACAAACTGTACATATCGGTTACTTTGGACGGTTCCGTTTATCTTCAGCAAATTTTCCTTAATCCTATTGTGGTTGCCAGTGAAGTTTTTTGTTTACATCTGACCTCATAAGTCCGAAATTTCTGACTTTAGTGTACAATTCCCTAAATAATCACATTTCCACTTCTCTCTCCAATTCCTAAATCCTAACAGGATGAATCTTCTTGACTACCCTGTTCCGGAGTTGGACGTGACCTTGCAGGAAGTGTGCCGCGTCCTCCAGCTCACTTTAAGTCCTGATCTTTACGCTGAGTTCAAAACCACACTGGAGAAGCAGAGGGGGCTTCTTTTAGAGGCTCAGCAGAAGCTAGCATCCAAGGCTGCCGGCCAAGAGAATTGGGTGACCGAGCAGTTCAAGAGATACTTGCTGTCTTGTGCTGACCCCCTGCCAACCTCCACCGCCCTCCCGGTTGTTCTTCTTCCATCCGAAACGAAGGGATGCACCCAGTTAGCGAGAGCATCTGCTCTGCTCTGGGCTGCGGCAAAGTTATACAGTGAGCCAACAATGCTGGAGGGTGACCTGCCATTGGAGAAAACCCAACAATCTGAGGTTTTTGCTGCAACCCGAATTCCTGGCAGCAGTCGAGATGAAATTAAGGTACTGATACTAAAATGTCAACCAGAGTATGCAATTTCAGGAGAAATTGTGTTTAAATGCTGAAATGTGCAAGCCAAACTGAAATGCTAACGTTAAAATGCTAACAGACAGAATGCGTCAAGTTATATGACTCTGAGGTGTACAGCTTCAAAAAGGTTAGCTTGTGTCAAGTAGGCTACCAAGTTATATGACTCTGAGTTGTACGGCTGCAAAATTAGCTAAAAAAGTTAGCATGCTAATTTTAGTAAGCTTGCAAGCTAACATTAGCATATGTGAAGTACCAAGTTATATGACTCTAGATTGTATGGCTAAGAATTAGCTCAAGAAGTTATCACACTAATGTTAATATAAAAAATTATAGATATTGTGTGGATTTTCCTTTCCAGGTCTACCCTGACAGCATCCATGCCATCATTACATGTGTTGGAGGAGTGTTCCCAGTAGACATACTGCAGCGCTCCACCACTGGTGGGCCATTATCTGCTCGGTCCTTCTCTGACATCTACAACCAGCTGGCTAAAATAGCTAAGCAGCCCAACACAAGACAGAAGAATGACCCCTTAACCATTTGTAGCCTCTCTGCTTTGGACCGCAAATCCTGGGCTGCCATTAGGGAAGAGCTCATTAAGAAAGAAGGAGCTGCGTTAGCATCACTGGAGCAGATGGAGAGCGCCGTGCTGACGTTAAGTTTGGAGGACTGCAATGCACCTTCTGAACTGTCTGACATCCTTAATGCAGTGAGACTGGGAGGAGAAGACGGGCCCTGTTTGAGATACTACGACAAGGTAGGACCTCTTAAACCTTGTACACTGTAGTCCACCTTTAGTTCCGTTTTTCACAGGAAACCTTAATGCGGAGTTTGTGATTATGATTAAGTATGAATCATTGCTTTTGCAGACCTGCTGGATAAAATTGTCTCAAAGAGTTGCAAGTTAGTTAGTTTGGTTAATACGGCCATAATCTATATAGCTCCATGTTTCAATAATAGATAACTCGTTAATAAAATGAAGACCATCTTCATCCCTAATAACTTATCCAGGTTAAAAATGGCTGTACAATCTAATTTACAGAAATGTTACTCGCAGGAAGGCATATTTGATTAAATTTTACAGGCATTTGCAAAGTAGCAGAAACCTGAGACTACACCCAACGTCAGAAAAAAATGTTGAGTAGTTTCATTATTGGTATATGGTATAAAACATCATACCTCATGAACTGCTAGTTTGTGGTATAAAAAGCACAGTAATCTTCCTTATGTCTCTTTTGGCAGGTGCTGAATCTGGTAGTGTTCAAAGACTGCACAGCAGGATTGCTTTTCGAGCACTGTGCTGTGGACGGGATGGTAGCTGGCCTCGTAACTGGCAGCGTGTACCAACTTTCTGAGTCAGCTGACGTAAACATAGTCCACACTGATGCAGATAATGTGAAAGGGTCTGTTCAGCCAACATCGCTTACATTTTCTTTGCAAGGGGTAAACACCAAGCCCAGCCCTGATTTAAAATCCAAATATCCAGTTGTCACTTTTGATGTGTCTTCATATCCGGATGTATTTTCAACTCTCAAAAGCCAAAGAGGCCTCTATGATGCTTGGATCAACTTCTCTTTACAACTTTCCCTGATGCAGACTCTTGGGAAACCCGCTGTCTCTCACATGCTTGTCACTCCTACCCATATGCGCCACTACAAACATGGCCGTTGTGATCCCACCTACTCAGCCACCATGCAGTCCCGTAAGTTAGTCAGTGTCTTGGCATCTAGCATTCGCCCCGACAACACCATCCAATATACAAATAGCATCCTAAATTTGTTCCATGTTGCCTTTTTGGAACACAAGACTCTCATCAAAAACACTAAAACTGGACATGGTGTCGGTCCCCACTTAGCTGCCCTTCGTCGAGCTTTACCAAAGGACAATCCGTTGAAAAAGTTTCTCGACCGCTTTGGTTGTCCGTCTGTGTACCTCACTGGAACCGATTGGATGGAGGGAGTAGAGTGTGGAGTTGGTAATGTTTATGCTCAGGATCAGCTAGCAGTAACTTACCTTGGGAAAAGGGATAAGATTCGTATTGTGCTTAATGCAAAAGGGAGCTTTTCTCTGGAACTGGTCAAGCTGCAGGAGAAGCTGAAGGAGAACTTGACGTTAGTGATGCTTTTAGCGCTCAGATATGCAATCACTTGTCAAATGGGAGCTCTGGAGTGTCTCCTTCAACAAAACCAGACAAAGAAAGTAAACAGAGCGATAAACCACTGTCCAAAGAGCACATGCAACAACAAAACAACGGCTGACTCGGCCTCAGACATGAGTCCAGACTATACGTTGGTGATACATGGAGGTGCTGGAGAGGGGATGATGATGAATGCCCAAGTGATAAATGTCATTGAGTTTGCTCTGCAAACAGCTTTACTCCTTGGATCCGAAGTGCTCCAAAACGGTGGCCAGAGCCTGGATGCAGTTCAGAGGTCAGTGGAAGCTCTAGAAGACTGCTTTCTCTTTAATGCTGGGAAAGGCTCTGTATTCAACAGAGAAGGCAAAAATGAAATGGAGGCAACCATTGTAGATGGCAATCAAATGAGGTCTGGAGCTGTTGCTTGTGTGCAAAGTGTAAAGAATCCAATAAAAGCGGCAAGATGTGTCATGGAAAAAAGCTCACATTCCCTTATTGTGGGAGAAGGTGCTGAGGAGTTCCTGCTAGGCTTGGAGAAGAAGCCTCAACCTGTCACACCTGACTATTTTCACACCGATATCCGCCACAGAGAACTAACTGCAAAGCTCAGTGTTGTAAACCCTTCAAAAAACAATCATCCTCAGACAGTTGGAGCTGTGGCATTAGATTCTTGGCGTGGATTGGCTGCTGCATCGTCAACGGGCGGGCTAGTGGGGAAACTGAAGGGACGAGTTGGTGACACAGCAGTAGTTGGGGCAGGAATATATGCTGATAACACATTAGCTATTTCCTGTTCTGGAGATGGAGATGTGTTTCTGAGGCACACAGTTGCACAGAAAATCGCCAGCCTCTACCATCACAAAGGCTATAGCCTAAGACAGGCATGTAGAGAAGTAATGACAGAAAACCTAAAAAATGTCTGTGCAGGAGTCATTGCTGTGGACTCTAAAGGGGATGCTGTTATAGAGACAAATGCTGCTGTAATGTTTGTGGCCTCCATGATTGACGGAATATCCAGAGTTGAGGTACTTCGGCCCCTGAATAATGTCTCTGACGTGATCTGGGAAACAGATGAGCTGGTTGCATATCTCAATCCCAATCCCTGGACCTCCGGGTCAACTATTTTGACTCGAAAAATGCTCAGTGGGGCACATGACATCTTCCATTTGGCTGAACCTGATTTTTTGGTGCTGCTAAATGGGGCGAAATCTGTATCAAATGTTCTATGTAAGCAACTGGGAGTGCAGCGTTGCGCTTTGGTTTTTTATCCCAACCCAAATCAGGCAGCTCAAATTAGACTGCTCCCACTTCATGGCTTAGTGCCGAAGTGGCAGCCGCATCTTGCCAGTCAGGAGGAATTTCACTCTTACCACCCTGGATACTGTTCATCTAAAAGTGGACCTCGTTGGGATGATGAAGCACTGGCCAAGGTTCAAGCCCACATCAGGAAAGGACTACCAACAACAAATGCACCTTCTAACTTTGAATTTTTTGGAGATCTCTCTGATGAAAACCTGTTTAGTCGGATTGTAAAAGGAGAGGAAAAACAGTGGAGAGTATGGGAAGACAGTCAACATGTTGCTTTCCTCACACCATACCCAAACACTCCTGGAATAACTGTGGTGGTGCCACGCAAACCACTGCCCAGTGACATCATGAAGCTGGAAGAAAAAGACTACAAAGCACTAATCTTGGCCACTTATAGAGTTGCCCAACTACTGGCGGAAGGAATGAGAGCTCAAGGTGTTGCACTAATCTTTGAGGGCTTCGAGATCGACTACGCTCACACCAAGCTGATTCCTCTGCTACCTTCCCCCGAAGGTCCAACGATTGTTAGACCACAAGCAGAATTCTTCCCAAAGTACCCTGGCTATGTGTCATCCCTTGATGGTCCACCTGCTGACCTAGATGACCTCAAAACACTGTACTCTAAAATCACTCAGTGCAGGGCTCCACAATCTTGGAAAGACCCTCAGTCACACTCCACATTTGCAATCACCAGCCAGTGGTATCGCAACCTGTTCCAGATACAGAACACTCTTTTCCACAGCACGGTGGAATATTTTAGCCATTCTTGCAAGTACTCTTATGCTCTGACGCCTTTCACTACAGACACTATCTCCTCCCCAATGGGTCTTGGGTCTGACTCAGAGCCAGTTTCCGTTCACCTCTTGGGTCAAGACATCTATCTGGCCGACTCCATGCAATTTGTGCTTGAATACTTCCTCCGCTTCCAGGAGAACCTACAGGGTACCTACTACATCTCTCCTAGCTTTAGAGGAGAAGATCCTGATTCCACACACTTGAATCAATTTTATCATGTGGAGTGTGAACTGTTGGGGGACATGGACCGTGCTATTTCCATCGCTGAGAGATATCTGGCTCATCTCACTAAGTCAATACTCAAGAAACACTCTGAGATAATCCTCCACACTGCAGGGACCCTCACACATGTCACATCCATGCTGAGTAAGTTGGAGGGTGAAACCCCAGTGCCACGGGTTTCTCTTGACCAGGCCATTCCAATGATGCCCTCTGCTGATTGCTTGGAGTGGGTCCAAGACGGCCAGCCCCAGTTTGGAAGAAAGCTTACACGAAAAGGAGAGCGGGTGTTGATAGAAAAATATTGCGGTGTTGTTTGGTTGACTGAGATGGACCATCTAGCGGTTCCCTTCTACCAGGCTTATGTGGAGGGCAGTGGGCGATGCAAAGCCAAGGCTGCAGACCTTCTGCTGGGCTTGGGAGAGACTATTGGTCTTGGTGAACGTCATTCTACCCCTGCATTGGTACAAAAGGCTCTCAGACACCATGCAGTTCCACAGCAGTCCTACAAGTGGTACACTGACATGCGGCAGGTGAAACCACTCCTTACCAGTGGTTGGGGGATGGGCACAGAGCGATACCTGTGTTGGCTGCTCCAGCATGATGACATCAGAGATATACAGATTATTCCAAGACTAAAAGGAATTAAGTATATGCCCTGATTTTCGATACTCTTCGCCCAACATACTGTAAAATTCATGGCTAAGGAGAAATACTAAGCATGAACTGCACAGTACTAGTATTGCCACTCAATGATGCAAGCTATAGGACATTCCATCATATTTATTTTGCATTTCTTTCTGTTTCAATTGCTACAACAGTTATCTTCTTAATATGTGCAACAACTAATTACATGTTTAGAATTGTTTTAAACTTGCATCATCAGTTGATCGAATGGTTTGATTACTGTGGTTATTATTTAATACTGGATCACAGCATATACTGTATAAATAAAATATAATCAAATTCTGATGTTGTCCTAAAAACATTGCATTTTATTAATCTGATGCATTTCGTGTTTTTTAACTAACATTTCAAATCAACTTGTAGCGTTTTAATGGAGGTATATATGATCTTGCCCCATATATTTTTCAATAAAATAACAATACAATCTTCTGTTTTAACCAATAACTAACAAAGTCCAATGAAACTTGTTCTCTGATCATGGTAGCATCATGTTTTAAATATTTGTGGATTCAACTAATGGACAACCATTTTGATTGTGATGTTCACAGAGAATAAATACTTCAGATGCAAAAAAACTTGTGTTTCTTTGGTCCATTTTGTGAGGTACACGGCATGCAGTTTTTGTACATGTGACCCACACATCCCCTGGTAAGATGAACACGGTTTGAGGTTTGTTTATCATCAACACAATTATATTGATGGAAATTTCTCTGATTCCTCCTAAAAAAATCAGATATAAATAATATGACGCAAGAAACAAACACATAACAGTTCTGTAATTACTGGGCCAAGCTAACGTTATTTGTACAGCACTTTTTAAAAACAGCAACCACTGACCAAAGTGCTTAAGAGGAACACAAAATTGCAAAAAGATAAACATCTGGGGCCGTACTTATCAAGCTTCTTAGAGTGCCATTTTACACTTAAGTCCTGAGCATTTGTGAAATTTAGTCCTACTCTCAAACTTAAGAATAAAAGCTTTTTATCAACGTTCTTAAGTCTAAGAATCACTCCTACTCTCCACGATATTTAAGAGACCTTCAGAGGTGTCTTAAGTGGTTAGGAGTTGCCAGCAGGGGATGGCACTGAGGCGAGAGAGACGTGCGCGAACGTTCAGGGAACGGAACAATGTTTTGTTTTTTTTGATGACGAGCAGCTGATCAAACGGTATCGTTTAGACAGAGCGGATATTATTTTTGTCACAGATTTAATACTTTTCGATTCCTTGTTGATTTCTGCATGTATCTGCAGTGGGCTAGTATATATAGAGCCACCCACACCAGTTTCAAATTAGTTGCCTAATTAATGAATTGGAAAGAAAATGTTATGACAGTAGCGTATGTGTGTGGCCGTGAGGTGAGTGACGTCAGTGAGTGTGTGGGCGATAGAAGAGAGGGAGCGGTAGCGTGAGTGCCGGCGGGGACTAGTTTGTTTTGTATTATTTTGTAGTTTATTGTCAAAATATACACTCCCATTGTCCACTTAAATATTTCCAAGATATTTCTTTATTCTTAGACAACGGATTCCCTTCCGTGATTGGTCATTTCTATGGACACAGAAATGACGTCACCTAAAATTCCGTTTACGGCACATAGTAATGTCGTAATTCAGCTCTGAGTGTGACACTTAAGATTCAGTCCTACACTTCGCTGAAAGTGTGAGTAAGACGCTTGATAACTAACTTTTAAGTGCAGCTTTCAGCGAAGAATTTATTTACTCTTAAGTCAACTCTTAGCAGACTTCTTAGGAGTAATTCTAAGAAGCTTGATAAGTACGGCCCCTGGGGCCGTACTTATCAAGCTTCTTAGAGTGCCATTTTACACTTAAGTCCTGAGAATTTGCGAAATTTAGTCCTACTCTCAAACTTAAGAATAAAAGCTTTTTATCAACGTTCTTAAGTCTAAGAATCACTCCTACTCTCCACGATATTTAAGAGACCTTCAGAGGTGTCTTAAGTGGTTAGGAGTTGCCAGCAGGGGATGGCACTGAGGCGAGAGAGACGTGTGCGAACATTCAGGGAGCGGAACGATGTTCTGGATTTGTTTGATGACGAGCAGCTGATCAAACGGTATCGTTTAGACAGAGCGGGTATTATTTTTGTCACAGATTTAATACTTTTCGATTCCATGTTGATTTCTGCATGTGGCTGCAGTGGGCTAGTATATATAGAGCCACCCACACCAGTTTCAAATTAGTTGCCTAATTAATGAATTGGAAAGAAAATGTTATGACAGTAGCGTATGTGTGTGGCCGTGAGGTGAGTGACGTCAGTGAGTGTGTGGGCGACAAAAGAGAGGGAGCGGTAGCGTTAGTGCCGGCGGGGACTAGTTTGTTTTGTATTATTTTGTAGTTTATTGTCAAAATATACACTCCCGTTGTCCACTTAAATATTTCCAATATATTTCTTTATTCTTAGACAGCGGATTCCCTTCCGTGATTGGTCATTTCTATGGACACAGAAATGACGTCACCTAAAATTCCATTTACGGCACATAGTAATGTCGTAATTCAGCTCTGAGTGTGACACTTAAGATTCAGTCCTACACTTCGCTGAAAGTGTGAGTAAGACGCTTGATAACTAACTTTTAAGTGCAGCTTTCAGCGAAGAATTTATTTACTCTTAAGTCAACTCTTAGCAGACTTCTTAGGAGTAATTCTGAGAAGCTTGATAAGTACGGCCCCTGGAAAGCAAGTATTAACATAAAAAATTATACAGGGATAAAAAACGAAACCGATAAAAAAAAACCTGAAACACACACATAAGAACATATATTAACACAACATTAAGCAATAACCAGTATATACCAAATACTGTAAATTATATAAAAATATGGCAATGTCCCATAGTAGTAAAAAGCCAAACACAGTTTTTATTTACATTTTTAGAGGGAAAAATATACAAAGATTGAATAAGAATATAAACATATCTTCACTGAAATAGTGTAAAACTTCTGAGAAATATATTTTAATTGTATTAAAACAATAAATAATAAACAAACAAAATATGTTTGTGGGAACATACAATACTATTTTTTTCACCCTTCCAGTATGCTACTTAATGTTAAAAAGGTCTTTCAATACAAAACATAAGTGTCGTTTACATAAAAAGGAGAATTTTTACAAGGGATTTAAAAACAGGCAGAAAATTAGTATATTAGAAAAAAACAATACTTTGACTATCATTTTAATCATTTAATTAATAAAATAACAGTATAATCAACTTACAAACTAGTTGCTATACTGTCATAGTATTGCGTTATTTATCAATGCAGTACTATTGTACATCAAAACTACATATGTGCATGAAAAAACGATTATTATTATTGTTGTTCATAACCAAATCCAAAAGTGAATTTATAATAGTTTACTGAATTTGATTGCATTATAACCTATGTGGCGCAGAAATCAAATAAAACAACCGTTTTAGTTTATTGTATTTATTTATTTATTTATTTTCTATAAACCTTTATTTATAATATGCAACATTTACATACAAGCAAAGCAATAATCAAAACAAGTACAGGAACAGTACAAAACAGCGCCAGGGGGTTGTACCGTTTTAGTTTCGTCTGACCCGGAAGTTGAATCCTTCTCGTCTCCTATTTGTTTCCGGTTGTGATAGGCGGATCTTGACCCTCCCGGCTTGATTGAGGACTGTTGATCTTCCCGACACTCTTCGGTCCAGTTTTAACACGTAAGTTAATCGTGTTTATTTGACATGTGGTGTATATTTAAACGTCATACCCTCATTTCCCCCGTTCGTGTTGTGCGTGTACGATTGAGCCAGGTAGGCTAGCTGAGCGTAAGGTCAGCGCCTGGCTAATTGGAGTGATATGCTAACAGGCAAGTCAGAAGAGTTCCAGTCAGCCATTTCAACTTGCCGAATAAACCTTTGCTGTTAACATATGTGTACTTACTCTAAACATTAATATTCGATATTTGTTGTGGTTCTAATTAATAAGC
>NC_084755.1:20184802-20234802 GCF_033978785.1 Entelurus aequoreus | reverse complement strand
GGTGAAGATTATGGGGTAAAATGTATTCACACCTGAATCCAATTGAGCACCTGTGGGGCATACTCAAGCAGAAGGGAGGTGAAAGACCGCAGGGAGTCTTTGATGTCATCATGGAGGAGTGGAAGAGGATTCTAGTGACAATTCTGGTGAATGTCATGCCCAAGATTATTAGGGCAGTGCTACATGACAATGGTGCTTACACTAAATAGTCACACTTTGGACACGTGAGGTGTACTCATTTGTGTTGCCAACTTTTTAGACAATAATGACAATGTTGACCTATTTTAGGTTCATAGTAAATCTATACTGCTTTACAAGCTGCACACTGACTACTCTTAATCAGTCTCTCTTGGAATTTGCGCTGTTGCCTACAAACCAATTCATGCAAATTCGACCAACCCCCACAAATGATGTGTGACCTCTCAACTTTGTCCAATGCTCGCACGTCTTGGCCAATCGTATTTGTTTCTGAGCGACGCTCAAGCGTTCACATCAACTGTCTAATCAAAACTAATGTTTGCTTTTTGCATAGACGAAGCAGGAAGAGCAACGTGTAACAATGTATCAACTTTTTATTGCTCAAACAGCACAATTGTCGTTCTCCCGCATAGCTCAGACTTACTGTACCTCTGGTTCCTGTCTTCAGCGCTAAGCTTTCTGGATAATGCAGTATATAAACATTTAGCGACTCACCAGTGCCATGGCTTCCTTGTTTACACATTATCATATATTTAGTCTACCTTTATTTTTTTCCAGGGTGAGGAAATATAGAACAGATTCTCACTTGCAATGCTGACCTAGCAAATAAATAAATAAATGATAAATGGGTTATACTTGTATAGCGCTTTTCTACCTTAAAGGTACTCAAAGCGCTTTGACAGTATTTCCACATTCACCCATTCACACACACATTCACACACTGATGGCGGGAGCTGCCATGCAAGGCGCTAACCAGCAGCCATCAGGAGCAAGGGTGAAGTGTCTTGCCCAAGGACACAACGGGCGTGACTAGGATGGTAGAAGGTGGGGATTAAACCCCAGTAACCAGCAACCTTCCGATTGCTGGCACAGCCACTCTACCAACTTCGCCACACCGTCCCAAAGAGGCAGCATTTACAGTTAGGTCCATAAATATTTGGACAATGACACCATTTTCAGTATTCCAGCTCTGTACAACACCACAATGTTTTTAAACTGAAACAATCAAGATGTGCTTTAAGTGCAGACTTTGAGCTTTAATTTGAGAGTATTTACATCCAAATCAGGTGAACGGTGTAGGAATTACAACACATTTTATATGTGCCTTCCACTTTTTAAGGGACCAAAAGTAATTGGACAATTGGGTACTCAGCTGTTCCATGGCCAGGTGTGTTATTCCCTTGTTTTTTCCCATTTATTTCATTTACAAAGAGCAGATAAAAGGCCTAGATGTAATTTCAAGTGTGGTATATTCATTTGGAATCTGGGGTGGTCATCTCTCAATATGAAGTCCAAAGAGCTGTCACTATCAGTGAAGCAAGCCATCATTAGGCTGAAAAATCAAAACAAAGCCATCAGAGAGATGGCAAAAACATGAGGTGTGGCCAAATCAACTGTTTGGTACATTCTTAGAAAGAGAGAACGCACTGGTGAGCTCAGCAACACCAAAAGACCTGGAAGACCACGGAAAACAAGTGTGGTGGATGACAGACAAATTATTTCCTTTGTCAAGAAAAACCCCTTCACAACAGTTGGCCAGATGAAGAAAACTCTCCAGGAGGTAGGTGTATCTGTGTCCAAGTCTACAATTAAGAGAATACTTCACCAGAGGAAATACAGAGGTTTCATCACAAGGTGTAAATCATTGGTGAGCCTCAAAAACAGGAAGGCCAGATTAGAGTTTGCAAAGAAACATGTAAAAGAGCCTGTGCAGTTCTGGAACAACATCTTATGGACAGATGAGACAAAGATCAACTTGTAACAGAATGATGGAAAGAGAAGAGTATGGAGAAGGGAAGGAACTGCTCAAGATCCAAAGCATACCACTTCATCAGTGAAGCATGGTGGTTGTAGTGTAATGGCGTGGGCATGCTTTGCTGCCAGTGGAACTGGATCTCTTATATTTATTGATGATGTGACAGCTGACAAAAGCAGCAGAATGAATTCTGAAGTGTTTCGGGCAATATTATCTGCTCATATTCAGCCAAATGCTTCAAAACTCATTGGACGGCGCTTCACAATGCAGATGGACAATGACCCGAAGCATACTGCGAGAGCAACCAAATAGTTTTTTTAAGGCAAAGAAGTGAAATGTTCTGCAACGGCCAAGTCAATCACCTGACCTGCTCCGATTGAGCATGCATTTCACTTGCTGAAGACAAAACTGAAGGGAAAATGCCCAAAGAACAAGCTGGAAGTGAAGACAGCTGCAGCAGAGGCCTGGTAGATCATCACCAGGGACCAAACCCAGCGTCTGGTGATGTCTATGGGTTCCACACTTTAGGCTGTCATTGACTGCAAAGGATTTGCAACAAAGTATTGAAAAGTGACAATTTGATTTATGATTATGTTAGTTTGTCCAATTACTTTTGGTCCCTTAAAAAGTGGAAGGCACATATAAAATGTGTTGTAATTCCTACACCGTTCACCTGATTTGGATGTAAATACTCTCAAATTAAAGCTCAAAGTCTGCACTTAAAGCACATATTGATTGTTTCATTTTAGAAACATTGTGGTGTTGTACAGAGCTGGAATACTGAAAATTGTGTCAATGTCCAAATATTTATGGACCTAACTGTACATGAAGAGATGTTGAAGTGTGATGATGATCTCTCATTTATCAGCAATAATTGCCACTATAAATTGCTCACAATAGTTGACCAATGTTTGTGCAGGGTTAAATGTGTTGGAAAATTAATTAATGTTTAAGATAGACATACTTTTCAAGCGTGAAACATAACCCAGAAAATTTTTGCAACTTGTGGACGACCAACTTTGGAAGTGTTTATTTTTTATAATTATCGTTATTAGTTATAATGAATTGAAACAGTACAGTAATTTGACAATGAGCTCTGAGTATGTGCTTTCACTGCCAATTTAATGTATACTTTTAAGTGTTTGTGATATGGTCGAAACTATTTAAAGTGCACTACGCATAATAAACGCAACGTTATTAATATTGCTACTTCGGATAATTTCAACAAACAATCCTCAAAACAGCCCACTACCTATAATATGGGCTTTTTAAACATAAGATCATTATCTTCCAAAACATTATTAGTTAATGAGGTCATTAGAGACAACAAACTTGACGTCGTTGGTCTCGCCGAGACCTGGCTCAAACCAGACGATTTTTTTGCGCTAAATGAGGCATCTCCTCCTAACTATACGAATGCACATGTTGCCCGTCCTCTTAAAAGGGGAGGGGGTTTCGCACTAATATACAATGAAAACTATAATTTTACACCTAACCTAAATAATAAATATAACTCGTTTGAGGTGCTCACTACGAGGTTTGTCACACCGCTACCTCTCGACCTGGCTGTTATCTACCGCCCCCCTGGGCCCTATTCGGACTTCATCAGTGAATTCTCAGAGTTTGTTGCTGATCTAGTGACGCATGCCGACAATATAATCATAATGGGGGACTTTAATATCCATATGAATACCCCATCGGACCCTCCGTGCGTGGCGCTCCAGACTATAATTGATAGCTGTGGTCTTACACAAATAATAAATGAACCCACGCATCGCAACGGTAATACGATAGATCTAGTGCTTGTCAAGGGTGTCACCACCTCTAAAGTCACGATACTCCCGTACACTAAAGTAATGTCCGATCATTACCTTATAAAATTCGAAGTTCTGACTTATTGTCAACAAGCTAATAATAATAATAATAACTACTATAGCAGCCGCAACATTAATGCTGCCACAACGACGACTCTTGCTGACCTACTGCCTTCGGTAATGGCACCATTCCCAAATTATGTGGGCTCTATTGATAACCTCACTAACAACTTTAACAACGCCCTACGCAACACCATTGATAGTGTAGCACCGCTAAAGCTAAAAAGGGCCCCTAAAAGGCGTACCCCATGGTTTACAGAAGAAACTAAAGCCCATAAATTATCATGTAGAAAGCTGGAACGCAAATGGCGTGTGACTAAACTTGAGGTTTTCCATCAAGCATGGAGTGATAGTTTAATAACTTATAAACGCATGCTTACCTCAGCTAAAGCTAAATATTACTCAAATCTCATCCACCTCAACAAAAATGATCCTAAATTTTTGTTTAGTACAGTAGCATCGCTAACCCAACAAGGGACTCCTCCCAGTAGCTCCACCCACTCAGCAGATGACTTTATGAATTTCTTGAATAAGAAAATTGAAGTCATTAGAAAAGAGATTAAAGACAATGCATCTCAGCTACAACTGGGTTCTATTAACACAAATACGACTGTGTATACGACGGACACGGCCCTCCAAAATAGTTTCTCTCTCTTTGATGAAATAACATTGGAGGAATTGTTAAAATGTGTAAATGGGACAAAACAAACAACATGTTTACTTGACCCAATTCCTGGGAAACTTATCAAGGAGCTTTTTGTATTATTAGGTCCATCAGTGTTAAATATTATAAACTTATCACTTTCCTCTGGCACTGTTCCCCTAGCATTCAAAAAAGCGGTTATTCATCCTCTACTCAAAAGACCTAATCTCGATCCTGACCTCATGGTAAACTACCGGCCGGTGTCCCACCTTCCATTTATCTCGAAAATCCTCGAAAAAATTGTCGCACAGCAGCTAAATGAACACTTAGCGTCTAACAATCTCTGTGAACCTTTTCAATCCGGTTTCAGGGCAAATCACTCTACGGAGACAGCCCTCGCAAAAATGACTAATGATCTATTGCTAACGATGGATTCTGATGCTTCATCTATGTTGCTGCTTCTTGATCTTAGCGCCGCTTTCGATACTGTTGATCATAATATTTTATTAGAGCGTATCAAAACGCGTATTGGGATGTCAGACTTAGCCTTGTCTTGGTTTAACTCTTATCTTACTGACAGGATGCAGTGTGTCTCCCACAACAATGTGACCTCGGACTATGTTAAGGTAACGTGCGGAGTTCCCCAGGGTTCGGTTCTTGGCCCTGCACTCTTTAGTATTTACATGCTGCCGCTAGGTGACATCATACGCAAATACGGTGTTAGCTTTCACTGTTATGCTGATGACACCCAACTCTACATGCCCCTAAAGCTGACCAACACGCCGGATTGTAGTCAGCTGGAGGCGTGTCTTAATGAAATTAAACAATGGATGTCCGCTAACTTTTTGCAACTCAACGCTAAGAAAACGGAAATGCTGATTATCGGTCCTGCTCAACACCGACATCTATTTAATAATACCACCTTAACATTTGACAACCAAACAAATAAACAAGGCGACTCGGTAAAGAATCTGGGTATTATCTTCGACCCAACTCTCTCGTTTGAGTCACACATTAAGAGTGTTACTAAAACGGCCTTCTTTCATCTCCGTAATATCGCTAAAATTCGTTCCATTTTGTCCACAAGCGATGCTGAGATCATTATCCATGCGTTCGTTACATCTCGTCTTGATTACTGTAACGTTTTATTTTCGGGCCTCCCTATGTCTAGCATTAAAAGATTACAGATGGTACAAAATGCGGCTGCTAGACTTTTGACAAAAACAAGAAAGTTTGATCATATTACGCCTATACTGGCTCACTTGCACTGGCTTCCTGTGCACCTAAGATGTGACTTTAAGGTTTTACTACTTACGTATAAAATACTACACGGTCAAGCTCCTGCCTATCTTGCCGATTGTATTGTACCATATGTCCCGGCAAGAAATCTGCGTTCAAAGAACTCCGGCTTATTAGTGATTCCCAGAGCCCAAAAAAAGTCTGCGGGCTATAGAGCGTTTTCTATTCGAGCTCCAATACTATGGAATGCACTCCCGGTAAAAGTTAGAGATGCTACCTCAGTAGAAGCATTTAAGTCTCATCTTAAAACTCATTTGTATACTCTAGCCTTTAAATAGACTCCCTTTTTAGACCAGTTGATCTGCCGTTTCTTTTCTTTTCTTTTCTACTCTGCTCCCAACCCGGGGTGGACCGCTAGCCTGTCCATCTGATGGGGACATCTCTACGCTGCTGACCCGTCTCCGCTCAGGATGGTTCCTGCTGGCCCCACTATGGACTGGACTTTCGCTGATGTGTTGGACTTTCACAATATTATGTCAGACCCACTCGACATCCATTGCTTTCGGTCTCCCCTAGAGGGGGGGGGTTACCCACATATGCGGTCCTCTCCAAGGTTTCTCATAGTCATTCACATTGACGTCCCACTGGGGTGAGTTTTCCTTGCCCGTATGTGGGCTCTGTACCGAGGATGTCGTTGTGGCTTGTACAGCCCTTTGAGACACTTGTGATTTAGGGCTGTATAAATAAACATTGATTGATTGATATAAAACATCAATAGAGTATTTAATTTTAAATGTATGTTGAAGCTTGCAAAATCCCAAAGGGGCTGCTTAATGTCTTCACTTATCCAAGTTGACCTTTCTATAGTAATATCCACTAAATGGTTGCTGAAATGGGAGTGGTGTAGTCGCTTTTGTGGGATACAGTTTCTGACTTCATCAAAATTGATCACAGCATCCTGTCTTGGTTCTTCTCTCTCAGGTGCCAGGGTCCCCCCCTCTCCAAGTGCGGTCCCTCATGGGCGGCTGGTCTAGCAGTGCTGTGCTGGGGCTGTACCGGGCGCTGCTCCGTGCAGGGCGTCACCTTCAGTACACAGACCGCAACTACTACCGCCGCGCTGTGGCCCGTGAGTTTCGCCGCTGCCAAACCCTGACTGCACCCGAAGACAAGGAAGCAGCTCTGAAGAGGGGCCAGTTCTTCCTCAGCAGCCGACTGGGTGGGCTTATGTAGGGGGTTTGGGGTAGGGGGTTGGCATCTGGAGGTGGGGTAAAGGTCATCTGCAAGTATCTCCCAGGTGGGTCTTCTAATACATATACCAGGGGTGTCCAAACTTTTTCCAGCGAAGGCCGCATAAATAAAAACTGAAGGATGTCGGGGTCGCTTTGATACATTTTGTGCATTAAAGATGCTAAAACCAAGATAATATAGGTAAATCAATATAGGCTAAACTAGCCTTGTGTTATTGATAATAAAGTATATTCTATGAAATTTTGCTATAAATTAAGCATTTTCAAACATAAAAATAGAAAGCAGCTCACCAGCCAATGATGTCAGCATAACCACACAAGCTAGTGATCACAGCGCTGCTATAAATAGTTTGTCTGCATTAGCGCTTATAATAACAATATCACTAATACTTGGTTAATATTCAAGTCACAAAATGTAAATGGAGTATTGTTAACGGTTTTTGGATATTTTTTATTGGGTTTCAGGAGCGGAATAAGTTGTAAACGGACTTCTATTTACGTTTACGAGTCATAATGCATTAAAAAAAATACATCCGTCATCTTGTATTTCATATTGATTTTGAACAAAGGCAGAATTGCACAAAAAGTGCAGTTCCCCTTTAAACTGATTGATATGCTAGCTTATCTGTATGCTATGTTGTAAATACTGAAGTTAGTGAAAAAGTCAATGCTGTGACTTCATCTGCAGGATGGCAGGAGTGAACGGAGACCGTAAAGGGAAGAAAGATGACAATGGCATCGGTACAGCCATCGACTTCATGCTTTCCAACGCGAAGCTTGTTCTGGGCGTCGGTGGAGCAGCCATGCTTGGCATCGCAACGCTGGCTGTCAAAAGAGTACGCAAGATCTGTCACAATTGCAAACCGGGTTGAGAAGTAACAATCTTTGTCATGCAGATGTACGACCGTGCCATCAGCGCTCCAACCAGTCCCACCAAGATGGAGCAGAAAGGAAAGCGAAGCTGGGAGGAGCCCGTCTGGGTGGGTTCTTCACCTCGGGTTCTGAACCATGACATGAAGGCCACTGTTAGCAGGTCACTCCAGTCCCTGCCCACCTCCTCAAATTCAATGGAATCAGGTGTGTACAACAAACTTCCGTTGACTTAAAATGAAAATGCTTGATGTTCTAACCATGTTGTTGCCGCATTTTTTGTTTTTGGTGACAGACATCCAATTGGGAGGAGTCTTGTTCTATGTTCACAGTGGGTTTTTGTGATTCAGTCACCCAGATAGCAGAATTAGCACATGTTAGTTTAGTGTATACCTTCCTTGAAACTTCACCCCTACAGATAAAATGTTTCATGTATTTTGTGTAGTTTGTAAAAAAAACTCCATTCTCTATTGCTCTTCAGACTGTCTGCGGAGGGCTATGAGTCGAGCTGCTGTCAAAGACAGTGGCCCCACTCAGTCCGACCTGCTGCGTGCTCGGATGCGTCTGTCCTTGCAGGAGCGCCTGTGGGAGTTCTACCAGAACAACGTAGACATTCCCACGGAGGAGCAGGCTCTGGCCCGTAGGGCGGCGCTGGACATCTGTGCTGAGCTGCGAGTGTTTCTCCACGCCAAACTGCCCGACATGCCTCTCAGAGAGATGTACCTAAGCGGCAGCCTCTACGATGATCTACAGGTAAGAGTAACCTTTTGAAACCCCAGTGTCCAAAACAGGCAATACACGTCTTCCTTATGGGATATGATTGTTCTGTTTGAAGGTTAGCAGCTGTAAATTTTGCTGGGGAGCTGTTACAAATTTTTTGTAATAAAAATACAATCTGGTTTTGATCGCAACGCATTTAGAATAGGATTTAAACAAAGTATACACATTTTCTTTTAAGACCTCTTCCTGCCCCATTGACTCCAATTAAAAGTGCTATTTTTTAACAGACTGTAGTCTTGTGGCCTGTATAAATGCCCCTTGTGTACCAGATGGTACCAGAATACCTGTGCATAATTGTCAGAGCTTTGATAAGCGGAAATAAGTCACACTTAGGCCTGGGCCTGATATTCGATAAGTCAAATAACCGGACGAACAATGAAAATGTAGTTGCTATGTTTTCCAGCCTCGATAATCGCCATATGTATGCATTGTAATTGTATGCATTACAGGAGCAATCACTCTTATGCATCAGTTTCAGCAGCTGCAGGACGACAAATAAACAGTACTAATGATAACCGCTGTAAAACTCCTGACGGTTAGTATTGCTGTATACAGGGAAATGGTATATGTTACGTCACATAAACCGCAGGTGAAAAAACTGATCGCGCAATTTCCATTTTTTTTTTTAAAAACATTCTAAAATGTTTACAGATTAAAATAGAAGAAGATAAACATATTCAAACACACAAATACAAATGATAGGGCTGTTATGAAGCCAGAACAAAAGTTTCCTCTGCCAAAAAGAATATTCGGTGGCTATTTATTTTAGTTATTTAAAAAATACAACTTGGTTAAAAGATATTTGTGTGCATATAATCACTTTTTGAGCACATTAAACAATACCACAATAATAATAACAGTGATCATTTTGGTCACAATAACTTTATTTAGCCATTTTATTACAGTAATTGTTTGGTGTTGTGTATTTTAGGGTCACTTTCCCTCCTTTATAGAGACAGAACCTATTTGAATGCTTTTGGTTGTGGTTTTTATTAAAATGCAACATTTTGCTTTCAGACAATAGTATATTTTATTTTTGTTATGTTTGTTTTATTTGACTTGGTATTTACAAGTTTACATTTCTTTTACAGTCTTAAAATAAACAAGAAATACAAGTTTTTTGGATTTGAAAGAGTATACTTGCATTATTATTATTGTTATTATTATTATTATTATTATTATGATGTACAGGGCCTCGAACTGTGACATGGAAACACATTGCATTGTGGGTCTTGCTGGCCCGAATCGCTTATTTACCAGACTGACTACAAGACTTAGTGCTTAAGTTTCGTTTTTTTTTCTTCAACAAGTTCAAAACATGACGCGAACGTGCGACATCAATAACTGCCACAATCGCTTCAGAAAAAAAATTATTTGATGAGGTTTTTCTCATTTCCAGCATGAAAGCAAAGCCATAAGAAGTCGTGTTAAAAATAAAGAGATGAAGAATAGCCTGGATAGCAGCTGTGTGACATAAAACATGACTTTTAACACGTTTGTGTGTTCACGGCTTTTTCAGACTGGTAAATTTGAATCAAAGCATGTTTTGTTCAGTTTCACACGGAGCATTTAGTAGGCTGTTAGCTTTAGCCAAGCTAGCTGCAGGCGAGTTTACAAACAAACGTACAGTATTTTGGAAACATAGCATGTTGCCTGTTTACTTTTTGTCTTGGGTAAGCACAAAAATTAATGAGTATTATTTTCGGAGAAGTAGCGCAGTGATCAAAGTATGTAAAAGTAACAATGGTTAATGGCTTGTTTTTTGGGGGAACCTGCCAATGAAACAAGGCAGGGAAAATTCTTTACCGATTTTAAAACTGACTGTACACAAAATATAGACGAGTTTGGCAGCACTTTTACTTGATTCAAATCTCTTGTCCATCGGATGTGCTCATGGCTCATTTGAGTCAATTTCACCATTTATTATTTCCAGGTAGCGTAGCGAGCCTTTGGAATAGGGTAAAATTTGTCTCGGTACAGTCCCTTGGGTTGTTTAATTTTGTATGATCCATTTTAATCCAGCTTGTTGCTTGCTTTCACATTGTAAACAAAGCCTTTGTCCAACAAGTATTGCTACCCGGCCTCCACGATTCATTGCAAAATAATGTGGCCTTTCGAGTCCTATTATCATTATCAGTGGTTAATTAGGTCTCGTTTATCGACAATAATTTGTAGGTCACTATATCGCCTAGCAAAATTTGTTATCGGCCCAGACCTAGTTAAAATGTCGTTTAAATGCTGGAATGCAATAAAAATGATATTATGCAGTTATATAAAACATGTCAGATAAATATAAAACACCTGTGTGAACTCAAACCAAGGCCTGCCTGTTTTCTCTCTCATTCTAGCTAAGTAGGCACTGTAAAATACTTTTTGTCTACTGTATCAAAATCAATGTTGTTATGATTATTGACCTATTCAACTCTGAGACTTATTTTTAGAAATATTGCATATTTTGCATTTTGTCATTATAAAAAAAGACAAAGGCCATAAAACAAACCATAAAAAGTATTAAAATCTTTATATCAATAGATAGTTCTGAAGACATTTATTGCTGACTTATGACATTTTTATGAGCAAGTCTCTTTTGGATTCTAAGAGTATGTGTGTATCACAATCTTAAGGTCGCACAAGGGTTTAACATTTTGTCCTTGTTTTCTTTCGGCTCTCTGGTTCAAACACAACTGGTCCATCGCCAAGGTGGTGATGGCAGACCATGCCCAGCTAATGGTGCCTCTAATTCTGGATAAAAACCTGTGGTCGTTCATACCGGGAGAGGACACCATCATGAACGTCCCAGGTTTCTGGCTAGTCCGCAGAGAGAATTTAGAATATTTCCCACGTAACAGCAGCTACTGGGACCGCTGCATGGTCGGAGGATACCTGTCTCCTAAGTCAGTCCTGGACGTGTTTGACAAGATGGTGGGTTCTATCAACTGGCCGGCTATAGGCAGCGTCCTGGACTACGTCATCCGTCCCGTGGTCCCTTCGGAGACGCTCACCCTGGAGGTTCAGTACGAGCACGACCGAAAGCTTTCCGTGGACTTTCTCCCGTTACTCGTAATGGAGGACGGAACCTCGCTGATAGCTAAACCGCATCGGCTGGCCGCCGAGCGCCACCAGAACCTGTGGCGGCAGAGCTTCCGCGTGGCCGAGACGGCACGGCTCAGAGCCTTGGATCAAGAAGACGGAGGCTACCGGTGCGCGTGTCTCAAGGTGGCTAAGGCGGTGTGCAAGCTCAACCCTGCCCTCAACCGGCTCAACGCCAGCCAGCTCACCAACACCATCTTGCTGCTGAGCGAGAAGCAAAGTGACTGGACCCACGAGGCGCTGGCGGACAACTTCCTTCAGCTGCTGAAGGAGCTGGTGGGTCATTTGGAGGCGGGCCAACTGCCCTGCGCCCTCAACCCAAAGGTTAACTTGTTCTGTGAGCTGACTGAACAGGAAGTGGACGAGCTGGGATACATGCTGTACTGTACCCTCTCAGACCCCGAATCACTTCTGAGGACTGCGGCCACGCATCTGCCGCATCCATCAACGTGTCCAGGAGATCTGATGGACTCTCGACGGTAAGCTAGTGTTGATCCAAATATTTTTTGAACCTCAGACGCAAGCAAAGCAAAAGGTGATAGTCGTGCACTCTTGCGTTGTCGATAAAGTGGTAGTTTGGTGCATCACCTGTAATCAAATCAACAACCATGTTACTCTTTTAAACCGCTCTGTCAGACACCCAGACATGTTTCGTGCATTTTATGGTAGCCATGGTTACGCTGTGTCAAGACCTAGAATGTAATGTTGATTGTCTGTACACAAAAGCCAATAAAATGCTAATAAATAAAAGCGCAACATTCCTCCGTGAGAGAAAATCTATCATGACTTGCGGACGGGTACAAAAGGTCTTGAATTCGGTGACAAGGCAGAGGCTTAAAATGTTGCCAAACACATGAGCTGACGTGTGTCAGGTGAAGCCAATCAGTGTCTAAGCGCGTCTGTCCTCCGATAAACTCTTCCTCCTCAAATAAGAACAAAATAATTTTATCACTACTTCGGTATTCCCTTGTGACGGGATGTGTGTGTACAGAGCTGCTCTTTGTTTCTCTCATGAAAAGGAGCTTTCTCTACTTCCACTGCAAATGTCTGATACACATTGACTCCATTCCTTGGTCTACATACAAAAGCATGCAACAAAGTTTGCACAAGTAAGGGAGGATATTTCCACATTGCGTTTGTCTTTTACGGAAGTGATGGTGTTTCTTGGTTATTTTGGCGTAGAAAAAAAAGCTTCTTAGTCCTGTAAAATCACTAATATGTTCCAGTCAAGGTTATTGTCAACGGGACTGGAGTGGCCCGCATTCTTCCTAGTGCAGTGCTTGTAAAGCTTTTTTCCACCAAGTACCACCTCAGAAAAAACTTGGCTCTGCAAGTACCAACATAATGACCAACATTAAAATACAGTAGAGTAATAGGCGTAAATATTCATTAAACACAAGGCAGAGGTTTTATTTAACATGGACATTTTAAATGTTTTGTCCACTGTAACATTATACACAGTTTCAACAGTAACATTTGAATCAAGTTGATTCTTTGGTGTACCACTAGATGGAGACTGCGTACCAAATTCTGAGAACCACTGTCTTAGTGCATCTGACCTAAAAATCTCCCAGTTCAAATCTGGAAGCTCGATACACAACGTGACAAAAAGTAACCGCAGCTACCAGACTTACAGAGCAAAATTTGGGTGGAAAGTTTTGTACTTGAATCTAGAATCTAGTTTTGATGCTGAATTTTGAAATAAAAATAACTGCACAATTTAATGTCCGGTTGAATACAACTATAATTCACTTTAGTAATTATTTTGAATAACTTCTTTAAATGTTTCCCTTTCATATATTTTGATATCTCAGCTAGTTTTTTTCCCTCAAATTTAAATCTTATTTTTTATTCAGTAGAGTTTTTAATTTAGGTTCATTTTTTTTCTCCAGCTTCAGACTTATGGCCCGAATTTCACCATCCACGCTAAATTCGGGCCATAAATCTGAATCTGAAAAATAAAAGATTTGAACCTGGGGGGAAAAAACAGTTAACTAAACAATACAATTAGAATCTGAAAATAAGGCAATATCAAGGTGAAAATTGTATTTAAAAAAAAAAATTAAATTACATTTCCAGAATAAATCATAATTACATTGAACCTGAAAAAAAAACTGTGCACCACTTTATTCTGAATACTGAATCATTTTTCGAAATTCTATGTCAAATTTGTATTTTTCAATTTTTCAGAGCACAAACCCTTTGGCCCTAACTTAGCTCCATACTTACTGGGGGTTATTGTTGCGATTGTCTCTAAAATAATTGTCGAAAGTCTCTGCTTTGTTTTCACGTGTCCCTTTTCGTGCACACTTGTGTCGGGAGGTCAATTCCATTGCACGTGCGGTTAAAAATGTTGTCAGGTCGGTAAATATTTTAGTATTTGTACATTTGCAACCACAAGAAATACTGGCAATCAAGTAAGGTGTGCATCATTAAGTGCGCTCTTACGGAGTTTCTGTTCTAATAAATCTTTGTGTGCATGTAACGTCTTCCTTTGCAGACCTACTTATGCTCCAAAAGACTGAGGAGGAGTCATTGTGCCACATTTGTTCTGTTCAAGCTAAACCTAAAAGTAGATCACTACCTCTAACGTGCGGGTTTGTACACATTAGCCATATGCTGTCTTGCATGCTGTGCTTATGTTATGTCCCTCTCGAGCTTTATTTTATTTTAATTTCCAGCACAGCTCTGAATTGGAGCAGTGCAGCACTTTGGAAATGTAAATAAATGCAACAAGTGACTTTATTTGGTCTTGATTTTTTGGGGGGTGGAAAAGTACATTTCAGCTGATTGTAAGTGATCATTCACACACACAGGGGATGTAGACTTTATTTAGAACAAGGAGGTTATTCTATGAAAGTATAAAACGCAAAAAGTCAGGTTAGGAAAATAAACTTTTTTACAGGTCTGACTGCTTTATGCATTTGTTGCACCTCAAACGGTTCCCTAGCTCGTCACGGAACACTGAAATAACTAGTTTTGCATGTAAACGAAAAGCTAAAAAGTCATAACTATGAGAAAGTTGAAATTATTAGATAAAAAGTCATAATTATAAGATGAAAAGTCAAAACAATGAGAAATTAGAAAGTCAGAACTAAAGTTAAAGTTAAAAAGTACCAATGATTGTCACACACACAAGGTGTGGCGAAATTATTCTCTGCATTTGACTCATCACCCTTGATCACCCCCTGGGAGGTGAGGGGAGTAATGAGCAGCAGCGGTGGCCGCGCCCGGGAATCATTTTTGGTGATTTAATCCCCAATTCCAACCCTTGATGCTGAGTGTCAAGCAGGGAGGTAATGGGTCCCATTTTTATAGTCTTTGGTATGACTCGGTCGGGGTTTGAACTCACAACCTACCGATCTCAAGGCGGACACTAACCACTAGGCCACTGGGTACGAGTCAAAATTGTGTAAGTCATAATTACGAAATAGAAATTAGATCATCGAAATACTAAGAAAAAGTTGAAATTACAAGAAAGTCAAATACAAGACAGTCAAATACAAGATAAGTTGAAATTGCGTGGAAAAAATGTAGAAATTACGGGGGGGAAAAAGGCACAAATACAAGGAATTGAAATTATGACATCACTAAATTAGATACAAATTTGAAATGACGAGATTAAAAAATCTGAATTACTAGATTAATTCAAAATTGTTAGATGAATCAATACGAGGTAAGGATGAAAAGTTGAAATCATGAAATAGTCAGATTTTTTTTTTAAAAAGTCAGTCGCAAGATAAAATGTCAAAATCATGAGAAGTCATAAATCAAAATTATGAGATAAAAAGTAACTTACGAGAAGAACAAATAAGAAAAAGTTAAAATGAGAAATCAGTTATGATGGTACACTACAAAATGATGAGATAAAACTTCATATTTGAGATAGAAAGTCAAAATTACAAAAAAAACACAATTATGAGAAGAATGTTGTCAAGAAGCGATTAAAAACCTTTTAAAAAAAAAAAAAATTTCAGTATACATTTTTGAAGAGATTTTTCTTGACGGCTGCAAACCAGAACAGCACTTTTATTTAGCGGTACTACTTGGCTCGTGCAAATCCCACACGGTCAGCACTCCTGTCAAAGACGGTGTAATACTTCCTGATGAAGACGTCTCCCAGGATCCACAGAGGTCCTGCAGGGGGCGGAATGTCCATGGCCATGAAGCCTGACAGGCAGATTGAAGTTCCCATCTGGGACTCCTGCAGCAAATTGACAAAACAAGATAGGTGACAGAGTTCTTAATTGCCAACACTGAATTTAGATCACTCCCCAAATGATACCTTCATGACATAATCCTCTCCAGTCAGGTTGAACATCTTCCCTCCTATGTTGAAGGAGATGACGGGGAGGGTGTCGATCTTCTTGCAGTCAATCCAGTACTAAAAATGGCGAAAGAAAAACGACATCTGAGCGTTAAAAAAAAGGACAATGTGGCCAAGTGGAAGAAGCAAACCTCTCCCATGAGTAAAGGCAGAGCTCCGATGGCTTTCTGCAGTGCTCGGATTTCCTCCACGGGGCCGACGATCAGGGAAGTCCCTGTGTCCACGATGGCCTGGCAGCCCGTCTTGCAGACTGTCAGCTGGGGGCCCACGTCCACTCTGGGAGCAAACAAGAGTTTTATGAAAAAAGGTCCTTTCGGAGGAATGAAAGCACTCACTCGTTCATCTCAATCTGCCAGTAGGCCTTGCGTGTGACGTTGACGTAGTGCAGATCTCCGGTGTAGTACTGCGGGTCGCTCCCACCCAACATCAGCTCTCCTCCCACAGCCGCTGCGGGGTCTCTGAGGGCCGGACACGGGCGTTACGCAGGGGGTTTTACACACCTTTGTCGAGAGGAACCTGCCACACCTGCTTATGTAGAAAGAGAAGACGTTCTGCGGCAGCAGCTTGGCTGCCATGGCCGTGTCAAACACAGGCGTGACGTTGGCGACCGATATGGACGGGTAGGCCATGCCCAGTACCCCGTCGAAGCGGGCCACGGCGAATGTAATACCGGGCTGCTTCACCGCTTCCCCAAACTGCTGGCCGGGCACGGGCAAACCTGCTATCTGAAGGTGCAGGGGGAGGAGTCCTGGTGACCAAGTAGTCGATGTAGTCCAACAAAAAGGAGCTAAAACTCACAGTGACCGTGTCTCCGCTGATGAAGCCCGACAGGCTGCCTCTGCCGTAGCGGATGGAGAAGTCGGTACCATTCTGAACATATGTGCTTGACTTCTTGGAGTTGTAGCGGTGATGGATCCCTGCTCACAGACAGGCATATTCACATCAACTGTTTGGGTCCACATTTACAGAAAGCCAAGGACCTTCACTATTATTTTTATTTTGTGTAGTCTGGAGAACCAGCGTCCTCTACAGTAGACATTGAATTTTGGTCTATTTAATTTTGTCAGAGTTACAGGAGCGCTCTGCTGTGTTTAAGGACCAAAGATCATTTCCATGACAGCACTCTAGTGTTTTTAGGAATCTGCCGCAAAAATGGGAGTCTATTATTTTTTAACTGAACTCACGGGAAACCAATTGAATAGCCCAAATGATGAAAAAGAGAGGACTTAAAATGGAACCTTGAGGAACACCACTAGTATAACTAAACCATTTGAACAAATGACTACTGACTGCATCTGAAGTAAACAAGCTACAGCAACACAGTTAGGCAAGGCAAGGCAAGGCAACTTTATTTGTATAGCGCTTTTCATACACAAGGCAGACTCAAAGTGCTTCACAGACAACAAAGTGAAATGAAAGAAAATAAAAGCAAAATTAAAATGCAGACAATAAAAATAAAAACAGTGCAGACGTTAAAAGTTAAAAGATTAAAAGATTTAGCTGAAAGCTAAGGTGAACATAAAAGTCTTCAGTCTAGTTTTAAAAGTAGTGAGAGTTGGGGAGAGTCTGACATCTTCAGGAAGTTTATTCCAGCTATGTGTTGCGTAGTGACTGAATGATGCTCTCCCTTGATTTGAGTTTACTCTTGGAACCGCTAACAGATTGGTCTCAGAAGATCTTAGTGATCTAGAGGGCGTATATAGTGGGAGCATATCAGTGATATACTTGGGCCCTAGACCATGTAGTGATTTATATGTGAGCAGGAGGATTTTGAAATCTATTCTCTGATGTACAGGGAGCCAATGTAAGGATTTAAGAATTGGTGTAATGTGCTCACATTTTTTGGTCTTTGTTAGAACTCTAGCAGCAGCGTTCTGAACAAGCTGTAGCTGCCTGACAGTTTTTTTGGGAAGACCTGCAAGGAGACCATTACAATAGTCTAGCCTACTGGTAATAAAGGCATGTACAAGTTTTTCTAAGTCTTGAGCTGACATGAGCCCTCTAAGTCTTTTTACATTTTTGAGGTGATAGTAGGCCGATTTTGTTACTGATTTGATGTGACTGTCGAAATGTAAATCAGAATCTAAAATAACCCCAAGATTTCTGGCTTTATTTGAGGTTTTCAGGGACAGTGATTGAAGGTGTTGGATGACTTTAAACCTTTCTTTTTTAGCACCAAAAACAATTCTCTCAGTTTTATCTTCATTTAGTTGTAGGAAATTTTGGCACATCCAGTGTTTGACTTGCTCAATGCACTGGCACAGAAGATCTATGGGGCGATAGTCATTTGGTGATAGCGCTACATAGATTTGGGTGTCATCGGCATAGCAATGATGGTCAATGTTATTATTTTGCATGATTTGTCCTAGTGGGAGCATATAGATGTTAAATAAAGTCGGCCCCAAGATTGAACCTTGGGGGACTCCACACATTACGTTGGTTGGTTCTGATACAAAGTCACCAATGGAAACAAAATAGTTCCTATCTTGTAGATATGACTTGAACCAGCTTAAAACTGTGCCTGAGATCCCCACCCAGTTTTCCAACCTGTCCAAAAGTATTGAGTGGTCGACAGTGTCAAATGCAGCACTGAGGTCCAAAAGCATTACATAAATCACATTACAATAAAATATTGTAACTGCAAAAAAGGAGAGGACTTCAAGGGGTGCTTTGAGGAACGTCTCAGTTACTGAATCACAATCTTGGACCCCAGTGTTTTATGTTTCCAAGCCAGGTTAAAATGGCAATACAAGGACCTGCCAATGTGTTTACAGTGGTCTAAGTTCCTGTATACAATAGGAGCCCTCTCCTGTTTTTAGGAATTTGCTGCAAAAATATTGGTCTCCCAAATTTTGAACTGAACTCGGGGGCCAGTATGGTGTCATTCCTGTGCCGGATTTATCCATGTGCCGCCAGTTGAATAGACCTGTGTTGCAAGGAACAACTGTAGGCAACTATACTCCATGTCAGGGGCGTAGCACCAAATTCTCGGCCCGTGTCCCACCCTCAACCCAACGTTGTCGCCCCATAAACACACACTTACTTACATGTAGTAAAGTAATTATTGAATGGATTTAGTGGAAACCTTATTTTTTAAAACACATATACAAACCTTAATTAGGGTTTGGACTTTTTAAAGAATGGATTACATATCAAAATAAACTTTTTCAAAAAATATGTTTTAATAAAAAAGTGCTTAAATATAAACTTCAATCTAAATGGTAAATGGGTTATAATTGTATAGCGCTTTTCTACCTTCAAGGTACTCAAAGCGCTTTGACACTATTTCCACATTCACCCATTCACACACCCATTCACACACTGATGGCGGGAGCTGCCATGCAAGGCCCTAACCACGACCCATCAGGAGCAGGGGTGAAGTGTCTTGCTCAAGGACACAACGGACGTGACGAGGTTGGTAGAAGGTGGGGATTGAACCAGGAACCCTCAAGTTGCTGGCACGGCCACTCTCCCAATTTCACCATTCCGTCCCCAATTGAATTTAAATAATCATGCAACCCTTAGAGGGGAACAGCAGCACGTTATGCGTGTTAGTACAACTACAGTACATACACTGTCTGGCTAGCTGTGTACAGACAAAACATGAAATGTGGGCTAATACTTTACAGATACTGTAATATGATTGTTCATGTTTTCAGTCAGTACAAACTGGTGTCCCATTGCATTGTGTTGTGCATTACAAACTCAAATGCGTATAGTGTTGTTGTATAAGATAGCATATCTCTTTCCAAAGCTAGCTTTTACGGCTAATACCATAGCGTGCCAATGTGTTAGTACGCTAGAAAAAGAGTTCCTCAGTGTTTGCTCTTACAATAACTTGGTTATTATACAGGTTACGGAACGTAAATGAAGTATTGGTGTCGGTTTTTGAATGCATTTTTAAAGTGATTTAGAGGTAGAATTGATTGATCCCATTAGCTGCATTGCTAACGACCTAGACCGAGCCGATTTTTACAAGTTATAATGTAAAAAAAAAACAAAAAAAAACTCACCTCGTCTTGTCTCTCATAATGATTGTGAATGATAGGCAAAATCCCCAAGTTCCCCTTTAAACATGATTATAAATCTGTCAAGTTTTCCAATAAGATTATTGCATTTACACCCTCTCCCAGTCTGCTTGTTTTCAGCGGTTTAAAGAATACTGTCATTATTATACCATCCGAAGTACAGGTGGATGTGGCTCACACTGTAACGACATGAAAAGTGGGTCAGGGTACTCACAGCAGGCGACATCAAAGAAGGAGCAGTGAATGGAGGGCACCCAGAGGTTGGAGGAGCCAGTGTCAAACAGCACTGTGAAGTCCTGAGGCGGGGAACCAATACTGATGGTACCAAAGTACTGGGCCTTAAGACACAACACAACAATGTATTTGTGATTATTATAGTTTTACTTATTTGCAGGTGGGGGACCTTTTGAGGTTCCAGGTACAATAGTTCCTAAAACCTAAGAGTGTTATGAGATAGGAGCCGTCTTTCTGCTAATTGTTGTGCTTTAAGTTGCTTGGTTTTTACAAACGTGTAGGAAGAACGTGAGTGTAAAGGACAGTGCGGAGAAAAAAATGGATGACATTCATTTAATTAAAGAACAAAATCATCAAACATGACAGTGTGTGTCGCTATCTTGGAGAAGCAATTTGAACATATCCCTGTAAAATTCAACAAAAAAAACAAGTTCAACCTTAAAGTTAACTTGTAGGTTTCTTCTCTCTTCTGTCCGCCATTTTACTCCCCACCCTGCTTCTTCCTCTTTGTTATTTTTGGCGGACGGCTCCATGCGCATATAACAGTAGCTCTGACAGCCTTGAATTGACTCAGCAGCGCCACATGTCGCTGTAGAGTGCAAATTGCAGGTGCAAGTGTGTGAATGGCGCCAGGGTGAATATTACTGCCAACAGTTTTAACTTGAGGAAACTTGTTTTTATACTTACGAATCTTTTTTTTTGATTGAAGGAAATTGTTTTTACACTCGTGAATCATTTTTTTAACCTCTTAAGGCCCAAGCTGTTTGTTTACATGCTTTTTTATTTCTCTTTGCTATTTGGGCTTATTGGACCCTAATTAGAATAAAAACTAAGAATCATCTTTTGATATGATGTACTTAGTTCATAAGTACACAAACGTGTACTTCATGTTTAGTGACATGCTAATTCTTATTTTTACGCTTTTTTCCCCAAATTCCATTGTATGTTATACTCTTCTGACATCATCAAATGGCAGTATAAGTGTCCACATAAGCGGCCATAAGACCCAAATTCAGTAGTGTACACAATTTTGGAAATAAGAGCTAAAAGGTGCTGTCCACGCATGTGGCCACTAAGCCTTTAGAGGTTTTTAAAGAAAATATTTTTTTTAACTTACGAATGTTTTTAATTTTAAAAAAAATATGGATGGATGCATGGTTTTACACTTGCCAATCATTTATTGAAAAATAGTTTTATATCTGCAAGTTGTTTAATTAAAATGTTTTTATGCTTTTTATTCTTTCAATTCAATAATTTGTTTTAACTTGCAAATGGTTTTGTAGTTGAAGAAAATAGTTTTTATACTTGCAAATCGTTTTTGTAATTGAAAAAAAAAAGTTTTTATATTTCCAAATAATTTTTTGATTAAAAAAAAAGGTTTTTATACTTGCTAATCATTTTACTTGAATTTTTTAAATTTGCAAATGGTTTATTAATTTAAAAAATAGTTTTTATACTTGCGAATTGTTTTTTTAATAGAAAATTGTGTTTTACTTACAAGTCAATTTTTTAATTGAAAAAAATTGTTTTTTTACTTGCAATTTTTTTTTAATTGAAAAAAAGTTTTTATACTTGTAAATTGTTTTTTTCTTACTTGTGAATCATTTTTTTATTGAAATTTAAATGTTTTTATACTTGCAAATAATTTTTTATTGAAGATTTTTTTTACTGACAAATTATTTTTTAATTGAAAATGTTTTTATACTTGCAAATAATTTTTTTAATAGATTTTTTTTTTACTCGCGGATGGTTTTTAATTGAAAAAATTGTTTTTATACTTTCGAATAGTTTTATAATTGAAGAAAATTGTGTTTAACTTACAAGTCAATTTTTTAATTGAAAAAAAAGTAGTTTTTTTACTTGCAAATTTTTTTTATTGAAAAAAAAAAAGTTTTTATACTTATCCATCCATCCATTTCTACCACTTGTCCCTTTCGGGTTCACGGGGGGTGCTGTAGCCCAGTGTTTTTCAACCACTGTGCCGCGGCACACTTGTGTGCCGTGAGATACAGCCTGGTGTGCCGTGGAAGATTATCTAATTTCACCTATTTGGGTTATAAATATTTTTTGCAAACCAGTAATTATTGTCTGCAAATGATGTGTTGTTGTTGAGCGTCGGGGCTGTCTAGAGCTCGGCAGAGTAACCGTGTAATACTCTTCCATATCAGTAGGTGGCAGCCGGTAGCTAATTGCTTTGTAGATGTGGGAAACAGCGGGGTGCAAGTAAAAAATGTG
The DNA here is from genome assembly GCF_033978785.1 of Entelurus aequoreus. NCBI lineage: Eukaryota > Metazoa > Chordata > Actinopteri > Syngnathiformes > Syngnathidae > Entelurus > Entelurus aequoreus. Next base: position 20,212,281 of record NC_084755.1, on the reverse strand, counting down.
TCTTATGCTTAAACCAAAAATAAACAAAAGGTGAGTGTCCCTAAGAAAAGGCATTGAAGCTTAGGGAAGGTTATGCAGAACAAAACTAAAACTGAACTGGCTACAAAGTAAACAAAAACAGAATGCTGGACGACAGCAAAGACTTACTGTGGAGCAAAGACGGCGTCCACAATGTACATCCGAACATGACATGACAATCAACAATGTCCCCACAAAGAAGGATAAAAACTGAAATATTTTCGATTGCTAAAACTAAGTAGATGCGGGAAATATCGCTCAAAGGAAGACATGAAACTGCTACAGGAAAATACCAAAAAAAGAGAAAAAGCCACCAAAATAGGAGCGCAAGACAAGAAGTAAAACACTACACTCAGGAAAACAGCAAAAAACTCAAAATAAGTCCTGGCGTGATGTGATAGGTCGTGACAGTACACCTACTTTGAGACAATAACTAAATTGATGCATGCTTGGTTATGGTTTAAAGTCATATCCAACAATTGCGGCAATGTCTTTTTACTGTCAACTGAGTTTCGTTTTTTTAATGATTTCTGCTCGTGGTGTGCCTCCGGATTTTTTCACAGCAAAAAATGTGCCTTGGCTCAAAAAAGGTTGAAAAACACTGCTGTAGCCTATCTCAGCTGCATTCGGGCGGAAGCAGGGTTACACCCTGGACAAGTCCCCACCTCATCACAAGGCCAACACAGATAGACAGACAACATCACACTCACATTCACACACTAGGACTCATTTAGTGTTGTCAATCTACCTATCCCCAAGTGCATGTTTTTGGAGGTGGGAAGAAGCCGGAATACCCGGAGGGAACTTGTGAATCGTTTTTTTGATTTAGGAAAATTGTTTTTTTTTTTTTACTTGTGAATAATTTTTTTATTGAAATGTAAATGTTTTTTATACTTGCGAATAATTTTTTATTGAAGATTTTTTAATTTAATTTAACTGTTTTACTAGCAAATCGTTTATTAATTGAAATAATTGTTTTTATACTTGCAAATTGCTTTTTTGATTGAAGAAAGTTGTGTTTTACCTAGAAGTACATTTCTTAATGGAAAAAAATTGTTTTTTTACTGGCAAATTTTTTCTGGAGAAAAAAAAGTTTTTATACTTTTGAAAAATTGTTTTTTTTACTTGTGAATAATTTTTTCATTGAAATTTAAAGGCCTACTGAAATGATTTTTTTTAATTTAAACGGGGATAGCAGATCCATTCTATGTGTCATACTTGATCATTTCACGATATTGCCATATTTTTGCTGAAAGGATTTAGTAGAGAACAACGACGATAAAGTTCGCAACTTTTGGTCGCTGATAAAAAAAAAGCCTTGCCCCTACCGGAAGTAGCGTGACGTCACAAGCTGGAGTGCTGCTCACATTTCCCTATTGTTTACACCAGCAGCGAGAGAGATTCGGACCGAGAAAGCGACGATTGCCCCATTAATTTGAGCGAGGATGAAAGATTTGTGGATGAGGAAAGTGAGCGTGAAGGACTAGAATGCAGTGCAGGACGTATCTTTTTTCGCTCTGACAGTAACTTAGGTACAAGGGTTCATTGGATTCCACACTTTCTCCTTTTTCTATTGTGGATCACGGATTTGTATTTTAAACCACCTCGGATACTATATCCTCTTGAAAATGAGAGTCGAGAACGCGAAATGGACATTCACAGTGACTTTTATCTCCACGACAATACATCGGCAAAACACTTTAGCTACGGAGCTAACGTGATAGCATCGGGCTCAAATGCAGATATAAACAAAAGAAATAAACCCCTGACTGGAAGGATAGACAGAACATCAACAATACTATTAAACCCTGGACATGTAAATACACGGTTAATGCTTTCCAGCTTGGTGAAGATTAACAATGCTGTTGCTAACGACACCATTGAAGCTAACTTAGCAATGGGACCTCACAGAGCTATGATAAAAACATTAGCGCTCCACCTACGCCAGCCAGCCCTCATCTGCTCATCAACACCTGTGCTCACCTGCGTTCCAGCGATCGACGGAAGGGCGAAGGACTTCACCCTATCATCCGTGCGGTCGGCGGCTAGCGTCGGCTAGCGGTCTGCTATCCAAGTAAGTCCTCCTGGTTGTGTTGCTACAGCCAGCCGCTAATACACCGATCCCACCTACAACTTTCTTCTTTGCAGTCTTCATTGTTCATTAAACAAATTGCAAAAGATTCACCAACACAGATGTCCAGAATACTGTGGAATTTTGAGATGAAAACAGAGCTTTTTTGTATTGGATTCAAAGGTGTACCAAAACTTCCGTTTATCTAGTGACGTCACTCGCATACGTCATCATACAAAGACGTTTTCAACCGGAAGTTTAGCGGGAAATTTAAAATTGCACTTTATAAGTTAACCCGGCCGTATTGGCATGTGTTGCAATGTTAAGATTTCATCATTGATTAATAGACTATCAGACTGCGTGGTCGGTAGTAGTGGGTTTCAGTAGGCCTTTAAACACTTGTATACTTATGAACCATTTTTTATTGAAGATTTTGTTTTTACTTCCAAATGTTTTTTTAATTTAAAATATGTTTTTTTTCTTTGCCAATGATTTTTTTAATTTGGAAAAAAAATTATATACTGGCAAATAAATATTTGATTGAAGAAAATTGTTTTGACTTGCAAATGTTTTTTTAATTGAATAAATAATTTTTTGTACTTGTAAATAGTTTTTTACTTGCAGAAAATTGTTTTTTTTACTACCAATAGCAGATCTTTTTATGCTCTAATATCCATACTCAAATAAAAAAAATATCGATGCTTTTGATACGGGATTAATATGTATGGCAATTATCTGCAGATGACTACCATTATCGCATGGAACACTTACATCCATGAAGTTAGTCAGTCTCTCCACGGGTAGTTGTGGCGAGGGGGCGTTGTCAGGAGCTCCGCTCGTCTTCGCCAAGGTCCGAATTTGATCCAGAGACATCCCATTATCGCTAATGAGGCGACGGAGTGTCCTCATCTTCTTAAGGGGAACCCTAAAATAATAATAATAATAGTTACTATTTATTTGCTTAATACAGTCAAAATAAGTAATTAGTTAGCCAGCGAACCACAATGCAACACGTGAGTATAATTACTATATTAAAATAAAGGCACATTCCTAAATACATTAAATTAATTAAAAAGACAATGTGTTTACCTTTTAATGGCGATACTGGGCGCTACAAGCAGTACCAGAACTATAAAGAAAGTCCCCAGTCGTGTCATTTTTTGTCCTTGAAGAGAAAACACCGCTTTTGTCTTTTCTGGTGCAAACTGTCGGCCGACAAGAAACCGTATACTGTTTGAACTGACGCATGTGTCGAAAAGCTTTTCGGCATTGTCCGGGTTCACTCGGTAATCTTCGACTAGAGGCCGCTATTGGCGGGAAGTAAAATGGCGGCTGTTCTTGTTGGCCGAGGCAAATGTCAATCATGCAATCTTACGCAGACAAACATGACTGGTCACGAGTGCCAGATAATGTGACTTTGGCAGTGATAAGGCACGCGCGGAAATACTTCTGAAAACAAGGCTGACAAAATATTGACTTAAAATACGATCCATATACGTTATATATACTGGGCGTTTAAGCCACGGACTGTTGTCTGCTTTGTTGTTTTTGGCATTATACATTTGGACTTCCTGGATTACCACTACACTCCCATGATGCATTTGGACTTCATGGAATCCATAAACACTACACTTCCCATGATGCAAGTCGAAAGTGTGCTCCTTCATTATATCCGTGGTACCTAGTAATGCATTGCTGAAATATTTTCGAAGCCTCAAAACAAATAAATATACATTAACGCTATTTTCTATTCTATGATTGATTAAACCTTTAAAAAAAGAAAAAAAAATATTCCATCGAAGATTTTTCACAAATTTAAATATCAAATACATGGTAATATATTTATATTAATTATGTCAGCATTTAAGATAGCTATAGTGTGCTAGTTACTGAAGTATTATTTGTATGAATAATACACTGAGTAGTTATGACTGGAACATGTTTTATTTCAGCCCGGTTATTTACAATAGCCGGCATAACAGTAGTGGTGTTACCTAGATAGAGGTCTGTCGTGCACCCTACGTAATATCCCTTCCCAGCACATACCACTACATCCCCCCTGTTTAGTTGTAACACCTCCCCTGTAAACTTAGTTATAATACATTCTCTGCAAGAAACACAAAAACATAACATTCCTCAGAGGACCAATATAAGCGATATCACTTTCAAGCATTAGTGCAAACATCAGTAAGTAGTACAATGTCCATCAATTCCCTTTTTCTTGTCTTCTTTTTTTTGTGTAAACACCTCCATCCATCCATTTCTACCGTAGTTTGCAAAAACAATAACGTCAATGATTCAATAAGAACCAACGTAACCTAAACTACACATAGTCCTTGTAGTGAGAGGGCCTACCACCTCTTGTTTGCCTCTGTCCTGGGCTATTGGGTGCCTGTGATCTGGTGTGTCTAGGTTCTGGGCTGTTGGGTGACTGTGTGTCACAGGGTGGCGTTGTGGCCGTGTCCGGTGGGTCATGGTGACCCCCGTGAGTGTCCTCCTCTTGGTGCTGCGGCTCAGCAATGTGGGTCTGGTTTACGCTTCTCTGCATTTGTGGGTAGTATAGCTTTTTATTGATTGATTGAAACTTTTATTAGTAGATTGCACAGTTCAGTGCATATTCCGTACAATTGACCACTAAATGGTAACACCCGAATACGTTTTTCAACTTGTTTAAGTCAGGGTCCACGTAAATCAATTCATGGTACAAATATATACTATCAGCATAATACAGTCATCACACAAATTAATCATCAGAGTATATACATTGAATTATTTACATTATTTACAATCCGGGGGGTGGGATGAGGAGGGTTTGGTTGATAACAGCACTTCAATCATCAACAATTGCATCATCAGAGAAATGGGCATTGAAACAGTGTAGGTCTGACTTGGTAGGATATGTACAGCGAGCAGAGAACATAGTGAGTTCAGATATCATAAGAACAAGTATATACATTAGAAATACATTTGATTATTTACATTTGGTTATTTACAATCCGGGGAGGTGGGATGTGGAAGGGGGAGGGTGTTCAGGGTTGAAGTTGCCTGGAGGTGTTGTTTTAGTGCGGTTTTGAAGGAGGATAGAGAGGCACTTTCTTTTACACCTGTTGGGAGTGCATTCCATATTGATGTGGCATAGAAGGGACACACGGTGCTGTTCACCTCTACCACCTGTTTCCTCCCCTCCAAGTAAGATTGCATCCAGCTCGATGAGGTTTTACCAAATCCGATTGCTCTGAGCTTATCCAACAGTATAGCGTGGTTTACAGTGTCAAAGGCCTTCTGAAGGTCCAGCATTACCATGCCGCAGTATTTGCCCACGTCCACCTCATGTTTGATGTGGTCGGTCAGATAAAGAAGGCATGTGTCAGTGGAGTGGTTAGTTCTAAAGCCGGATTGGAATTTGTACATGAGTTTATTAGTAGCAAGGTATCTATCGACCTGTTCATAAACAATTTTTTCCATTACTTTCGAAATGGAACTGAGAATAGAAACAGGTCGGTAGTTACCAGGTTCTAATTTGCTACCTTTTTTAAAAAGGGGTTTACTCTTGCTATTTTGAAATCCTTGGGTACTTGGCCTTGTTTAATTGAGAGGTTAATTATGTGTGTGATGATAGGAGCAATGGTGGTGGCAGAGCCCCTGAGGAATCTGGAGGGAATATTGTCAAGGCCGGCGGCCTTGTTTGGGTGGAGCGTGCTCAATTTATTAAGCACCTTGTCAGCTGAGACCATTTCTAATTTGAAATTGTTGTTGATTACTCCTAGCTTTCTGTTGAAGGCTTTAATGTGTTCTACACCAAAACGACCAGAGTGGTGGGACAGCTTGTTAAATTGAGTTGTGGCTCTGCTGGTGAAAAAGGTGTTGAGTCTGCTTGCTACCTCCATTTTATCTGTAATGAGGGAATCACCCTCCTTGATGTTGATGTTGGTGAGTCTGGTTTTAAGTTTCTGGCTGCATCCAGGAAGCTGGTTGTTGAGAATTTTCCAGAGCTCACGTGGCTTATTTGCATTTTCCTCTATTTTATCGTTAATGTAATATTTTTTTAAGGATTGAGTCAGGTTGTTTGCCTTATTTCTTAATTTATTGCATTGCTTTTTGAGTGTTGAAAGGAGTGATTTGAGGTTATTATTATTGGGTTGTTTATCTACTTCGGTTTTACACTTTTGGTATTCGAAGTATTTTCTGTCTCTGTCTTTTATGGCAGCTAATAGGTCTGGATTCATCCATGGTTCGGAGCGGGCTTTGATTCTGACTGTTCTCACGGGAGCCATATCATTTAGAAACGATCCCAAGCATCTTCAACCAGGTTGCTCGTGAGCACAGGGGACCAGTCCCACTCACCTAATTTAAGGTTGAAATTATCACTGGAGTATGTTTTAAGGGATCTGGATTGAGCTGTTATGTGGCCATTGGCTTTGGGTTTAGTTATTTTGCGGGTGCAGAAGGTTAGATAGTGATTGCTAAGATCACAGATTATGACCCCACTATTTTTTATGTTATGCGGGTCTGATGTAAGAATGAGATCTATGGTTGATTGGGTGGAATCACACACCCTTGTGGGTAGTGTTATTAGCTGGGAGAGGCCGTGCAGATTACAAAGCTTGCTGTAAGATTTGAAGACAGGCGCATCTCTGCGTTGAATGTTCAGATCTCCAGTTATAATTTTCTCCACGTTGTCTACCCCAGCCAAGCACTCCTCGAGAGCACCATAGAAATCACTCTGATTAGGGGGTCTGTATACAGTCCCTATCAGTACCGGCTTAGCGTTTTAGAATTTGATTTCTGCCCACACAGATTCAAGGGCATTGTGGTTAAGATTGGTGCAAGTTATGTATTTTATATCGTGGTGAATATACATACAATACCACCACCATGTTTATTCCTTACGCGGCTCCTGCTCGTCTGATCCGGTTGCCATTTGGTGTTTGTACAACATAGCTTCTTGGCTCATTGCACTTTTGCACAACAATAGCTGGATGCCATGTTCCTCTGTCCGCGGCATCCATGGTTGTGGTGCTCCTTCATGTCCTCTGCTCTTTGTTCCAGGTGTAGCCTATGTTCCTCCTTCCCTGGATCTGCTCTGCTTTGCAGCAGGGTAGCAATAGGTCTTCCAAACATCAGCTCCACAGGTGATGGTAGTTTGCTATCGATGGGTGTTGCTCTGACTTGCAGTAGGGCCATCTGAAGGTTGCCTCCATGTTCCAGGGATTTGATGTGTCTCACATGCCTTTCATTGAATCCGTTGCTCTTTGTGTAGTGGGGCGAGCTTGTAACGTGCTTGATCCCCCAGTCTGTTACACATGTCTTGAAGGCCTGCCCTGTGTACTGAGGCCCGTTGTCCGTTAGGATTTCCTCCACCCGTCCGAACAGCGACATGTACATTCGCAGCTTTTGTGCGAACGCATGGCTCGACGCCAACACAGGCATCTCATCCACTAATGGGTATTTGGAGTACCTTTCTACAGTTAGAAGGAACTGGCGACATTTGACCTCAAATAGGTCAGAGGCCAGAGACTGCCATGGTTTTGACGGTAAGTGGTGTGGGTGAAGGGGTTGTTTTGGGTTTGCATCCTGATGTTCCACACACACCCTGCATGACCTGCACACACTCTCAATGTCATCATTCATTTTAATCCAGTATACATTCTCTCTTGCAAAGCGACGTGTTTTCTCGATGCCTTAGTGGCCAACATGTAGCTGTGTCAGTATGTCATCAGTCATAGAGTCTGGAATGAGTATCTGTCTGCCTTTGAATATGACTCCTGATTCCATTGCGAGCTCATCTCTGAAGGACCAATAGGCACGCAGATCTTTCGGCATGTCCTTGATGTTCTCCAGCCAGCCTTAGTGGATCACGTCTTTGAGTGCGTTGAGTCTGTGATCCTTGGCACTCTCAGTGCGGAGAGCGTCCTGCTTCTCAGGGGAAAAGTTTATTATTGCAACAGTGTGTTGCCGTGTATCCTCGATCTCTGCATCGACACCATCAATGCGTTCATCCAGCTCTATGTCACCGTGGTTTTCAGGGTTTGGCAGCCGGCTCAGGGTGTCCGCCAGGATCATTTGGGGTCCTGGTCGGTATATGACATCATAGTTGTACCCGTGTGTCTTTATCAGCATGCGCTGGAGTCGTGGTGGTGCAGCATGCAGTGGCTTCGCACATATGGTGACTAGTGGTTTGTAGTCCGTTACCACGATAAACGATTTCCCATAAAGGTATGTGTGGTATCGCTGCATCCCATACACTATGGCTAGCATCTCTCGCTCTATGTTGCTGTACCTCGACTGGCAGTCAGTCAGTGTCTTGCAGCCAAAAGCGATGGGTCTGTCGTTCTGCACCAAGGTCATGCCCAATCCTTTCTGTGACGCGTCAACCTCAAGGATTAAAGGAGTGTTTGGGTCGTAGTATTTCAGGCAGGCATGCTCGGTGACTGTTGACTTCGGGTCTTCGAAGCACTCCTGGTGGTCAGTGTCCCATATCCATGGTGCTTTGTTTTTCAGCAGCCCCCTCAAGGTGTGAGCTTTATCCGCAAACTTTGTTATATATGGGGACAGGTAAGTCAGCATCCCTATGAATCTGTGCAGATCCTCTTTGCTTTAGAGTGTCTGCATTTTCTGTATGTTCTTGATCTTGGCTGGGTCTGGCCTGATGCCTTTTGCTGTGTACATGTTGCCAAATAATGTAAGGCTGTCTTGTTTTATTGTGCATTTTTCACTGTTGAACACGACACCTGCCTCAACGGCTCGTTCCATCAGGTTGATTAGGTTCCTGTCATGCTCTTCCTCAGTTTCACCACAGACCGCTATGCCGTCGGCTATGCTGACAACACCCCGGAGCCCCTCCAGGATCTGGTCCATCTTGGCCTGGAAAAGGTCCTGAGAGACACTCAGACCGAATGGCAAGCGCTTCCAGCAGTACCTGCCGAATGGAGTTCGGAATGTTGTCAGGGGTTGTGATTCTTCATCAAGGCGTATAGACCAATACCCTGCTTTTGTATCAAGTTTGCTGAATATTTTCGCCCTTGCAAACTCTGGGTTCAGTTCCTCCACAGTTGGGATGTTGTGTGGGCACAGCCGATGGCCGGCATTCAGTTTTTCCGGGTCCAGGCATATCCTAAGTGACCCGTCTTTTTTGGTGCTGTATGTAAGACTGGAGCACCAGTCTGTATGCTCTTCCACCTTCCGTATCACATCTTGCTCTAGTATTTTATTCAGCTCTGCTTGCAACTTGTCCTTTATGTGGATACTGCATTTTCATGGGGGGTAGATGAATGGTTCCGCATCCTTTTTTGAATAGAGTCTGGCGGTTCCACTGAAATTGCCTATTTTGTCTTACTGGTCTGGATAAGTTGACTTTAGCTCTGTGATGGTTGTTATCCTCTTCAGTGGTCCTGTCCCTCTGTCTCTGGCACTGTCCGTCTCCTTCACTGTGTCAACATTGACAGTTACCAGGTTCAACATTTCGCTCGTTGGCAGTCCAACTACAGCCGGACCTGGTACATCCACTACGTAGAACTTGGTGTTGACCCATTTGGACTCTTTGTATTGACACGGAATGTCAATGGTACCCTGGCAGAGGATCTGATGACCACTGTATGCTGATAGCCTCCTGTAGTTTTTCTTCAGCTTTTTCTGAGCACACACATCCTTGCCATACATCTGCTTGAAGGTGCGTATTGGGAGTGTGTTGCCAGATGCTCCTGTGTCTATTTTTAGGCGGAGTGTGTATCCGTAACCCCGTAAGTCAGGTGGCCTCACCTTCAATGTTGTGTATGCCTCCTCTCTGGGTGGCTTGCGCTCTATGCTGTACATACATTTCTCGCTGATGGGGATTGAATGGAATTGTGATTGGTACTCACATTCTTCATCGGCCTCCGAGCCGTCTATGGTGTTGATATGAGACTCACCACGTTGCCTGTTGTGGCCCCTGGAGGCTTGTTGTCTGTCACGTCTCTGTCGTGGTGAGAGGGACTTACTCCTTTGGCCCCCACCCCGCCCGGAGCGTTGCTGTCTCTGCTGCTTGCTTTTCCTACAGCACTTCGCCTAATGGCCTCTTGCACCACCGGCAGAGCATTCGTCATTATATGTGGGACATTGACGGGGTTTATGGCTCCTACCACAATTTTGGCACGTCCGCCCTCTGTCCACGGCGTGGATTTTCTCACTGTGTGACATGCCAAGTTGCTGTAACTGTTCATTGCCTGCTGATAGGGCTTCGTATTTCCGCCCTTCTGTTAGTACATCCACCAGAGAGTGGCCTTTGGGTTTGCTATACAGGTAATTTCTCAGAGCATCATGAGGTGTACTAGCAATGATGAGTTCAATTAGACGTTCGTTGAGCTCTTCATCAGTAAACTGGCATTTTTGAGCTAATGTTCTGGCTCTGGTTACAAAGTCATCAATGCTCTCATTTGGCTTTTGTCTGTACTGCATTAGGTGGAGTCCATGGATCCTAAAATTCACATTCAGTTTCAGCTGACCTTCATAGAATTCCCATAGTTTAGCAGGCTTCTTCTTGTCATCCTCACTGAGACTACTGGCATTCAGCTGTTTCAGTCGTTCATCTCCAATGCCACGGCATATTTTCCTTGCTTGCTTAGCAGCATCTGTTATTTCTTCATCCATCCAAGATGGCGCCAGTATGTGCTGAGGCTTGCCGTCTCTCGCTGTCAGCTTTGCTTGTTTTTGTGCTGTTCGCGTCTTCTGTTGTCCCTGTCAACTCACTGTTTGTGTATGACCGCAAAACGCTGTTGGATCTTTGTCCCTCTCACACGGATATGATCAACTTCGACGTTAGTTTTACGGCGTCCCAGTCAGCTTTCTCACCTGGCCGGATTCCTGCCTTCCTTTTTCGCCCTCTGGCTCCTCTACCCCGGCGAAAGCGTCATCGGCGCCGTGGTAAACGTGGCAGCCAGCTGGTGAAAGTTAGGGCACTCCTGGCCCGGCTTTCCGTGGCTTCCCGAAGGAGGTATGGTCCGGTACCTGGTTTCTTCTTGCACCCACGTTTGCTGGATCCCGCCGGGTCCTGGATTGTTCCTGTCGTCGGTCTGCAGGGGGAAGCTCGCCCGCCGCGCTCCTGCTGTCCCCGCCCCCGGAGGTGCGGAGTGAACTCCCGCCACCTGCGGGCTCTGTGTCGGGCCCCACCCGGATCAGCAGCGGCCTTGGACGCGCCGGCCCCCGTTAAGTTCGGTCTTGTTAACGCAAGATCCTTGACAAACAAAACATTTATCCTGAAGGATTTATTCGTCTCCCGCGGACTGGACTTCCTCTGTGTGACGGGGACATGGCTGAGAACTGGTGATCTCGCTCCTCTAAATGAACTTTTATCACCGGAGTGCTCATATTTTAATTCTCAGCGGTCGTCTGGCCGAAAAGGAGGAGGATTAGCAGTCGTTTTTAAAAATGACTTTAAATGCCGTCAGATCCGCCTGCAATCCTCCTTTTTAAGCTTCGAACTATGCATGTTTGAGCTGGGTCTTTCTGATGTCGTCCTGTGTGCCGTCGTTTATCGACCACCCAAGTACCACAAAGACTTCATAAATGACTTTTCTGAATTTCTGGCCGAAATTCTGCCCAAATATGATCGTGTTCTTATTGTTGGTGACTTTAATATTCACACCTGCTGCCCAGACGAACCTCTATCCAGGAGCTTCCTGAATGTCATTGACTCTTTTAATTTTATACAGTCAGTATCTGGTTCCACACATGAACGTGGGCATACACTAGACCTCGTATTGTCTTATGGTTTTAATGTTGACAATGTCGTTGTTGGTGATGCTGTGTTTTCTGATCATAGTCCTGTTATGTTTAATTTAAGTTTGGACCCTGATGTGAAACCACTTGCCGTGCGTCATGGGCGTGTTATTAGGTCTGACACCGCAGCCACCTTCTCCCCTTTATTCACTGTGTCCATGCAGAGTATATCACACTCTGCAGACACTGAACAATTGATGTGCTCTTTTCTTTCTATATGTTCTGAGGTTCTGGATAGTATAGCGCCCCTCAAAGCTATACGTCCAAAGCCAAAACAGGAGCCTTGGCTCAATGAAACCACACGCACAGCTCGGCGTGAGTGGCGAAGGGCGGAGCGCAAGTGGAAAGGGGATCACTTGGAGGTTTCTTATCAAATTTTAAAAGAAAACTGTCAGAACTATCAAAGTGTGGTTAAAGCTGAGAAAACAAAATATCTGTCAGACTTAATTTTAAATAGTATCAGCAAGCCACGTGTTCTTTTTAATACTATTAGTTATGTTCTTAATCCGAATCCTGCCACTTTACTGGAGATGACAAGTGAAACTTGTGAAAAATTTCTCTCCTTTTTTAACGATAAGGTTGCTGTTATTCGGGCAAATCTTTCTCGCTCTCCATTGAGTTTTAATGTGGCCACTCAGTGCTCGGCTGTGTTTAGTCAGTTTGAGCCTGTGTCCTTGCCTGAGCTTACAGGAATAGTCCACAAACTGAAACCCTCGTCCTGTGCCACAGACCCAGCCCCCCCTCGCTTTTTTAAAGAAATCTGGGACACTATTGACTTGTCTGTTAAGGACATCATCAACAGCAGCTTGATTTCTGGCTGTGTCCCCTCTTTTTGTAAAAGAGCTGTTGTCGAGCCTTTGATTAAAAAAACAGGTCTAGATCCGACAAGTTTGTCAAATTATCGGCCCATTTCCAAATTACCTTTTGTGTCAAAAATTCTGGAGAAATGTGTTTTAGCGCAACTGCAGCCTTTTTTAGATGAAAATAGCACTTTAGATCCATTTCAGTCTGGATACAAGGCTTTGCACAGTACTGAATCTGCACTTTTAAAGGTTTTTAATGACTTGCTTTTAATGTCTGATTCTGGTAGCTCTGCCATTTTAGTGCTTTTAGATCTTACAGCTGCCTTTGATACAGTCGACCACACAATTCTTTTAGACCGCCTGAGAGACTGTGTGGGTGTCAGGGGGACTGCATTAGAGTGGTTCAGATCCTACCTGTCAAAAAGGTCCTTCTCTGTCAGGCTGGGGGACGCCACCTCTTCTTCTGCTCCGTTTTACTGTGGTGTCCCCCAGGGATCCATTCTAGGGCCCCATCATGTTTTCCTTGTACATTCTCCCTCTTGGAGAGATTTTTAAGAAACATGGAGTGTCTTATCACTTTTATGCAGATGACTGACAAATTTATATGCCAATTTCAAAAGGCCACGGCCCCCTGACACCCCTTCTCAACTGTCTATGTGATGTCAAGGCTTGGTTAGCCCAGAATTTTTTAATAATGAATGAGGGAAAAACGGAAATTTCAGTTTTTGGTCCGGCCCTCACTGACTTGGGACCATTCCAAAATTAAGTGCGTCCCAAAGTCACCAGCCTTGGCGTCACTATAGACAGCGATTTTAAATTTGACAAACAAGTCAATGGCGTTTTAAAATCGTGTTTTTATCATCTTCGTCTTTTAGGAAAGGTAAAACCATTTTTATCTTTTAACCTTTTTGAACAAGTCGTGCATGCTTTTATTTCAAGTCGCCTGGACTACTGCAATGCACTTTATGCTGGCATTAGCCAAAAAGCTCTCTCCCGGTTGCAGTTAGTCCAGGACGCGGCAGCACGACTTTTAACAGGGGCCAGGAAACGTGAGCATATAACCCCAATTCTTCGGAGTTTGCACTGGCTCCCTGTTGATTTTAGAATTTATTTTAAATCCTTGCTGTTTGTTTTTAAAGCTTTACATGGACCTCATCCAAATTTACACTCCTGCACGTGCTCTGAGGTCCGAGAGCCAGCTCCAGCTCGTGGTGCCCAGGACGAGACTTAAAACCAGGGGAGACAGGGCCTTCTCTGTGGTCGGCCCTAAACTCTGGAACACTCTGCCCCTCCATGTTCAAACTGCTTCCACAGTGGAGTGTTTTAAGTCTCGTCTTAAGACCCACTTTTATTCTTTGGCTTTTAACACTACGTGAGTTGTGTGGTCTTCTGTCCTCTGTTGTCCTGTGTGTTTTTTTTAATAAATTTTGATGTCTATTTTACTGTTTTAATTGGTTTTACCCTTTAAAAATCGTTTTTAATCATATTTATTTTTTATATTGTATCTGTATTGGTTTTCTATTCATTTATTCTTTGTTTTTATTCAGTCATTGGTGTAGCATAATATTGTTTTTAATATTGTTTTTAATATTGTTTTTAATATTGTTTTTAACATGGCTGTGCAGCACTTTGGAAACATTCTTGTTGTGTAAATGTGCTATATAAATAAAGTGGATAGGATTGGATTGGATCCTCTAGGTAAAGAATAATTTTCTGTTAAAACAGTTATGTAGCCTCACTCAGGTCCGGGTCGGTCCAGTTCATGGTCGGTAGGTGTGTAGCCATGGCGCGCTCTTGTTTGGGTTGCTCCCGATGTGCAGACTGCTGCTATCAGTTAGCTCGGCTCCTCCGTTGGTACCGACAGTTTGCACGTGTAGTGCGGGCGACGACAGAATTATCCTTGGACAACTCCCCCTCTCGTCCTGCTCCGTGGGTGATCACTTTAGTCACCGCTGCCACCATGAGTATTATTTGTATGAATTATACACCGGGTAGTTATGACTGGAACATGTTTTATTTCAGCCCGGTTGTTTACAATAGCCGGCATAATAGTAGTGGTGTTACCTAGATAGAGGTCGTCGTGCACCCTACGTAATATCCGTTCCCAGCACATTTCACTACAGTTACCAGCTAGCTATTAGCAACGCTATACCGGATGATTTAAATATCTGAGTATTGCACAAACATAAAGTGCATTTTAGGACCAGTTGAATTTCAAACAAAATTTTACAGGACATGGATGAATATCAGGGATGTGAATCATTGGGCACCTAACAATTTGATCCGATTCTGATTCCTGGGGTGACGGTTGGATTCAGAATTAACATGATTAATTCTCACAATGTATTATTTGGTACAGTGCAATAATTATAATGAAACTCTTTTAGAACAGGGTACAGGTTAGAAAAGCTCCTTCTGGCTGCATGGAGTTGGCCTAAAAACGGCTTTTTAAAATTGATGCTAAAAAAAAAAAAAAATGTATTTTTTAATCTATTTTTTAAAATTATGAATCGATTTGGAATCATGATGAATAACAATTGTGAGTCTGATGTGAATCGATTTTTTGTGCCCCCTAAAAATTATCTGTATTATACTCATGTTAGCGTTCAAGATAGCTAGTGATTAGCACTCTATAGTTGCTAGTAGAGATATGCGATAATATCGGACTGCCAATATTGTCGGCCGATAAATGCTTTAAAATGTGATATCGGAAATTATCGGTATCGGTTTCAAAATTATCGGTATCTGTTTCAAAAAGTATAATTTACGACTTTTTAAAACGCCTCTGTGTACACGGATGCAGGGAGGAGTACAGAGCGTCAATAAACCTTAAAGGCAACTGCCTTTGCGTGCCGGCTCAGTCACATAATGTCTACGGCTTTTCACACACACAAGTGAATGCAAGGCATTATTGGTCCACAGCCATACAAGTCACACTGAGGGTGGCCGTATAAACAACTTTAACACTGTTACAAATATGCGCCACACCAAAACAAAAAACAAACACATTTCGGAAGAACATCCGCACCGTAACACAACATAAACACAACAGAACAAATACCCAGAACCCCTTGCAGCACTAACTCTTTCGGGACGCTACAATATACACCCCCCGCTACCTCCTACCCCCCAACTCAACTCCGCCCCCCAACCCCGCCCACCTCAACCTCCTCATGCTCTCTCAGGGAGAGCATGTCCCTGTCATGACTGGGTTCTTGGGTTTTGCTTCTCCGGAAGGCAAAGGAAAATTGGCGCGGGCAAGGCGTGAATTTAAATACATGATTTATTGTTTAACACTAATAAACTACAACAAAAAGGAAGCAAACAAATGGCGTGCACAAAGGCGGAAATACAACTTGACTAAGAAACAAAAGACATGCACGTGGGCACAAAAAACTATGAACAAAGAAACAACAACACTAACTGTGGTCTTAATAAACAAAACTTACTTGGCATGAAAAAACATGAAAAAGAGCAGCATGGATCATCAGAGTGTGAATGTGTGAGGACGCCAGGACGAACAACAGAAACAGACAGATTTAAATAGTGACGTGATCAGTGAAAACAGGTGCGTGACTCAAAACGTGAAACAGGTGCGTGACAAGACAGGTGAAAACTAATGGGTGACCATGGAAACCAAACCAAACAAGGAAATGCAACCAGGAACTAAAAAAAGAGCCCAAAACCCAAGCAAAACAAAAACATGATTAACACAGACATGACAGAGCCCCCCCCCCCTTACGGACAGATCCCAGATGTCCCAACACAAAAAAATGAACAAGAGTCATGGGGGGGCGGGAGGGGGACATGGCGGTGGGTCGCCAGGCCAAGTGGAC
The DNA here is from genome assembly GCF_033978785.1 of Entelurus aequoreus. NCBI lineage: Eukaryota > Metazoa > Chordata > Actinopteri > Syngnathiformes > Syngnathidae > Entelurus > Entelurus aequoreus. Next base: position 20,195,800 of record NC_084755.1, on the reverse strand, counting down.
CCGAATCCACCGAGGCATAGTCAGGCGAGGTGGGCGACCCGGGAAGGGCCACATCCGTGGCAGACGATGACGTGGGCGCACTTGGCGTGGCGGACGACCAGGCAGCGGCCATATCCGTGGCCGACGAGAAGACAGGTGCGGCGTCGTCGTCATGGCAGGTGTTGAAGCAGCAGATGAAGCAGGCGGCGAAGCTTGGCGTGGCGAAGCTTGTTGTGGCCATCGTTGGTCTTGGCATGGTTGGTCTTGGCATGGTTGGTCTTGGCATGGTTGGTCTTGGACTCGGCATGGTTAGTCTTGGACTTGGTCTTGGAATTGGCATGGTTGGTCTTGGCATGGGTCTTGGCCTGGTTGGTCTTGGCATGGGTCTTGGCATGGGTCTTGGCATGGGGGGTCTTGGACTTGGCATGGGGGGTCTTGGACTTGGCATGGGGGGTCTTGGACTTGGTCTTGGCATGGTGTGTCTTGGCATGGGGGGTCTTGGACTTGGTCTTGGCATGGTGTGTCTTGGTCTTGGCATGGTGTGTCTTGGTTTTGGCGTGGAGCTGCGACTGGCGGCACTGGGCGTCGTGGAGCTGCGACTGGCGGCACTTGGCGACGTGGAGCTGCGACTGGCGGCACTGGGCGTCGTGGAGCTGCGACTGGCGGCACTGGGCGTTGTGGAGCTGCGACCGGCGGCACTAGGCGTCGTGGAGCTGCGACTGGCGGCACTTAGCGCCGTGGAGCTGCGACTGGCGGCACTTGGCGTCGTGGAGCTGCGACTGGCGGCACTTGGCGTCGTGAAGCTGCGACTGGCGGCACTTGGCGTCGTGAAGCTGCGACTGGCGGCACTTGGCGTCGTGAAGCCGCGACTGGCGGCACTTGGCGTCGTGAAGCTGCGACTGGCGGCACTTGGCGTCGTGAAGCCGCGACTGGCGGCACTTGGCGTCGTGAAGCTGCGACTGGCGGCACTTGGTGTGGAGCTGCGACTGGCGGCACTTGGCGTGGAGCAGGTACTGGTGGCGCTTGGCATGGTGGGGCTTGGCGTGGAGCTGGGCGTGGAGCAGGTGGATCTTGGCATGGTCGAAAAACTGGTGGTGGCAGCCGTGCTGGTGGCTGTGGCTTGGCAGGTCGAAAGACAGGTGTGGTGGCCGTGCTGGTGGCAGGTCGAAAGACAGGTGGTGGTGGCCGAGCTGGAGGCTGTGACTTGGCATGGCGATGCTGACCCCCCCACCTGAACCATTCCCAGCCCTAGCCCCCCCCTCAAGGAGCGGATCCGAGATGCGCTCCCCGCGGTCTGGAACCGTCTTTTGGGGTGGGTGGAGGGAGGTCAGGAGGGGGGCAGAATCCTCCCCTCTAAATTGTCCAAAATGTCCTTTTTTTCTACATGTGATTGAGTGGGTGAAAAAAAAGAAACCTGTTGTGACATGGGCGTGGCTTGAGTCTTGGGGGGCGGGGCAGGAAATTTGGGTGGCTTGGCTTGACATGCTCTTATTTCTAAAAACATGTCTTGGTAATGTCTTATCATGTTTTTAGAGTTTTGGTTGGAGGCGGATGATGAAAAGAAAAAGAGTTCAGAAAAAAAAAATCCTGGTCTGTGATGTCATTTTGGAGCTGTGGAGCTGGCAGCAACCTGCTTCCGCCCGGAGTGGGAGGAGCCTGCGGCAGCGCCGCATGCTGTCCGCTCGCCTTCCCTGATGTCCTTGGTCTGGAGCGGCGCTTCCGGGACTGCGGTGACGCAGCGCCGTCCTCGGACCAACTGGAGCTCAATGGTACCAGATTTCCATCTGGCCCCCACATCAGGTCTCTGCGCTTACCGGAAGAATAACGCAGCGTCTCTTCCTCCATCGCGCGGAGGACCTCCCACGTTGCCTCGTCAAAATTGTCCAATTTTTTTGCGGAGAAACTCTTCTGCTGGCGTCCTACTGTCATGACTGGGTTCTTGGGTTTTGCTTCTCCGGAAGGCAAAGGAAAATTGGCGCGGGCAAGGCGTGAATTTAAATACATGATTTATTGTTTAACACTAATAAACTACAACAAAAAGGAAGCAAACAAATGGCGCGCACAAAGGCGGAAATACAACTTGACTAAGAAACAAAAGACATGCACGTGGGCACAAAAAACTATGAACAAAGAAACAACAACACTAACTGTGGTCTTAATAAACAAAACTTACTTGGCATGAAAAAGAGCAGCATGGATCATCAGAGTGTGAATGTGTGAGGACACCAGGACGAACAACAGAAACAGAAAGATTTAAATAGTGACGTGATCAGTGAAAACAGGTGCGTGACTCGAAACATGAAACAGGTGCGTGACAAGACAGGTGAAAACTAATGGGTGACCATGGAAACCAAACCAAACAAGGAAGTGCAACCAGGAACTAAAAAAAGAGCCCAAAACCCAAGCAAAACAAAAACATGATTAACACAGACATGACAGTCCCAAATTCCAAGCTGCTGTTTTGAGGCATGTTAAAAAAAAAAGCACTTTGTGACTTCAATAATAAATATGGCAGTGCCATGTTGGCATTTTTTTTCCATAACTTGAGTTGATTTATTTTAGAAAACCTTGTTACATTGTTTAATGCATCTAGCAGGGCATCACAACAAAATTAGGCATAATAATGTGTTAATTCCACAACTGTATATATCGGTATCGGTTGATATCGGTATCGGTAATTAAGAGTTGGACAATATCGGAATATCGGATATCGGCAAAAAAGCACTTTATCGGACATCTCTAGTTGCTAGCTAGAGATTAGCAGCGTAATACTGTATAATTTAAATATCTTAGTATTTGAACAATAACAAGATGCTTTCAGGACCAGTTTAATTTAAAACACAATTTTATACAGGACATAGTAGAGCGCCCCTGCTTCACCTGTTTATCAGTTTGGTAGTCCTTAGTCTATTGAAGGTAAGATATAGTTCTGCTAGGATCTCAAAATCTGTGCAAATCTTTTTTACTTCTTCCACTGATGCACTTTTAACAACATTGTTTAGTCATTTTGCATTGCAGTGATTGGAATGACAATAGTCATTAAAACATATTGTATTACCTGCGGGTATTCTATTACATATAGTGAACACGACAAGAATCCAACCCACGCACACTCACTCTTCCTGTCCTGCAAGTTCATGCAAAATTCCAGAGTACAGTATAAAGGCTCTGAAATGTTGTTCTTTTATGTCACTGACATCCATGCTTTGTCTTGAAAAGAATAATGACAATATGCGACTGCGGGTTCCCCTCCTTCCTAAAAAAAAACCCAGATTTTCTGCCGTTTTCAACTCACCCAAAACGGTTTACTCATAAGAAATGAAGATTGATTAAATTTGCCTTTAAACAAATGTGCCTTTTGCAAATGTTCTTTAGTTTTTTTACACACTTGTATTAGGACTGGACTTTGTGATTGGGACATGTATTGTTGCAGACAAAGAACATATGGGAATTGTCACATAGAGTTTTCAGTTTGCTTCAGGATTGCTGTCAACATGCCCTCGAGCAAGGCACGGAAGCAAAGAGCGGCCTCACTTTGCTCAGCTTGCATATTTGCGTTATGTAAGGCATGTAAAAAGACAAAGACAAGCGCCAGTAAGTATACCTCCTTGTTGATGCTTTTGAATAATGACATCATTTCCCATTTATAAGATCCGCCTACCTGTTTCTCTTATGACGCCATGCAGGCATTTCGAGTACATAACGCCAGACAGTGTAAAGCAACAACAACACCATCAACATTGGCTTATTCCAGACACAGGATCCACGATCAAGAAAACATGTAACAACGCAGCGGACTGATGAAGATGACGGTATGCATAAACTCTCCGTTTAATTGCGTAGAAAATGTTTGTTTTATTTAAGACGTTTATTTATTCTTGTGTTTTCCTCCACGATTGAAGTGAATTATGCACAGGACTCGTTTCTGTTTTAGCATCTCTCTTATGGCTGCATAAAATCTAGTGGATTATGGATGCGCCACGACATCCGTCAAACATAAATGGCTCAATTTTGATAGCCTTCAGAATATTTCAAGCGGACTTGATGTAGAGTTGTCACGCTACTCTTGGCAGCACATGAATGCTTCACTTCCTCAACAACAGTCCTTATTGGCCACTACTTAGTGATAACAAAAAAGCAAACACACTGTAGATCTAATTATTGCATGTAAAACAGGTGTTATGAATTAATACATTTTTAATGTCAATGACTAGATCATATTTGGGACTATAATTACATTTTAGTGTTTTTTTCATGCTCCGTGGCCTTGTGGTTAGAGCAGGGGTGGGCAATTAATTTTCACCGGGGGCCGCATAAGCAACCCGAGCACTGCTGGAGGGCCACACGACAATATTTCAATTAAATTTTGCTCAATATTATTTTTGATATACCGTAAGATAAATAATAATGATGATAATAATAATAATAATTAATAATAATAATAATAATTTAATTTAACCTAACTTAACTTTATACAAAAGCAGATTGCTTTTGATGGTCACTTTATCCTGCATTATCCAACATTTTTCCCCATCAGATTTGGACAACCATCTGTTGTTAAAAATAGTTTTTAATCATATTTATTTTATATTGTTTTTTATATTGGTTTTATATGTAATTGTTTTTTCTTTTTATTCAGTCATTGGTGGAGCTAAGGATAATATTTGAATATTGTTTTTAATAGTGTTGTGCAGCACTTTGGAAACATTTTGTTGTTTAAATGTGCTATATAAATAAAGTGGATTGGATTGTCACACCTGCCAGCTTGTCCCAACACGCATTTACCTCTGTGAACAAGTCATTACCTGTGGTTGTCTCTTTAATTGACTGCATCAGAGCTCTCATCCAAAGTTAGCAAAAAACAGTCCATGTCTCCGGGCATTATCAGCGCAACAAAGTCCAATAAGCACTCCTTAATAAACTCTCCGTCAGAAAACGCCTTACTTTTTCTGGCGCTTTTGTGAGAAATGACGAAACTTGTCCTGACGCTTGCATCTCTGGGGGTGTGAAATATGGCACAAAGTCCTTGTTGTGTTTGCAGTTTTACCATCAACGCATCAGCCTCCCTTGCGTGCGCTTCATCAGACACATCCCGGTATTTTCCCTCGTGTTTCTTCGTGTAGTGGCGATTAAAATGATATTTAAACACAGCAAGCTGTGTACCACACATTAAGCACACGGCTTTACCATTAATTTATGTAAAGAAATACTTGGCAGTCCATGTCTTGTTGGAAACACGCCATTCCTCATCAACTTTTCTTTTTTTAGCGTCTCATCACTTGTCTCTATGCACCTTCACTCACAGGTTCCCCCCGGACATACGGCATAAATAACACATTTCAAAGTAAAAGCAGCACAGTTGTATTGCGCGCACGACATAGATGTTTTTTAAACTTTATTTTGTAATTTGTAATTGCGCCGTTCAATTCACTCACAATCGCACACGCGCATACGTCCACACGGAAGTAATACAAATAACGCTTTTCAAAACAAAAGCAGCACCGTTGTATTGCACACTCGACATAGATACTTTTTGAAATTTATTTTGTAATTTATGATTGGCCTCACGCGGGCCGGACAGGGATGCGCAAAGGGCCGGATGCGGCCCGCGGGCCGTACAATGCCCAGGTCTGGGTTAGAGTGTTCGCCCTGAGATCGGTAGGTCGTGAGACTATAAAAATTATAAAGACTATAAAAATGGGACCCATTACCTTCCTGCTCGGCACTCAGCATCAAGGGTTGGAATTGGGGGTTAAATCACCAAAATGATTCCAGAGCGTGGCCACCGCTGCTGCTTACTGCTCCCTTCACCTCCCAGGGGTGGAACAAGGGGATGGGTCAAATGTGTGTGACTATCAGTGGTACTTTAACGTTTAGGGGTAATTTTATTTTGATGGTTTACCCTTCAAATTCTTCATATACTGACGTTGTATATCAGGGCTATTCAACTGGCGACCCGGGAATGACATCATTCTGGCCCCCAGATTTCAGTTCAGAACCTGGGCGACAAAAATATTTGATGTTTGCAGCAAATTCCTAAAAACACGAGAGTGCTTCTGTTGCATAGAGGAATTTGGACCAAGTATCTGCCAACACGTTGGCAGATACTTCAATCAATCAATCAATGTTTACTTATATAGCCCTAAATCACAAGTGTCTCAAAGGGCTGCACAAGCCACAACGACATCCTCGGTTCAGAGCCCACATAAGGGCAAGGAAAAACTCACAACCCAGTGGGATGTCAATGTGAATGACTTTGAGAAACCTTGGAGAGGACCGCAGATGTGGGTGACACAGATACTTGCTTTGATATTTTAACCCTGCGAGCAAACATACAGCACTTGGTTCCAAACCGAGGCGTTCCTCAAGGCACCCCTTTAAGTCCTCTTTTTTTTGGCATTCACACAATTGAATGTGATTTGTGTAACTAAGGTGTTGCTGTAGCTTCTTTACTTCAGATGCAGTCAGTGCTCATTTGTTCTAATTCTTTAGTTATACTAGTGGGGTTCTTTGAGGTTCCATTTTAGGTCCTCTCTTTTTTATCATTTGGGATATTCAAACGGTGGCCCGCAAATTCAGTTAAAAAAACTTAAGAGACTCACTTTTTTGCAGCAGGTTCTAATAGAATAGAATAGAATAGAAAGTACTTTATTGATCCCTGGGGGAAATTCAACACCACAGTTCGCTCACAATAGACAATAAACACCTAGGTATTTTTTACATGTGAATAATATAAATACAGTCTATTATACAGCATTATTCACATGTGAATAATATAAATACAGTCTATTATACAGCATTATTCACATGTGAATAATATAAATACAGTCTATTATACAGCATTATTCACATGTGAATAATATAAATACAGTCTATTATACAGCATTATTCACACGTGTATAACATAAATACAGTCTATTATACAGCATTATTCACATGTGAATAATATAAATACATTATACATTTAAGTACAGTCAAAAAGGAACATATACATTATACAGTCTGATGGCTGTCGGTATTAAGACATTGAAACAATCTTAAGAACTTGATGAATAAGGTCCTGATGTTGAGCAACTCAAACAAAACGATGATGTTCAATCAATGTTGGGTTCTGACGTTGATTTGACCATTGAATTTTGGTCATTTCCCAACCTATATTCTACAACACAAATACAACGTTGAAACAACATGCTTTTTGACGACGTTTATTCAACGTCAGGATGTGACGTTGATTTGATCATTGAAATTTGGTCATTTCCCAACCAACAACGTGGATCCAACATTAAACACCAATGTTGTCTCAATTTAAAAATACAACTATTTTGCAACGTTTCAAAGTCAGTTTTAAAGGACATATCAACGTTGTGTCAATGTATTGTGCCTGCTGGGATGTCATAGAGATGATCTTTGACTAGCTTTTTTGCAGAAAGTCCATAAAAACAGCACAGCGCTCCTGTAACTCCAACAAAATAAATAGACCAAATTCTAATGTCTACTGTAGAGGACGCTGGTTCACTGAAACATACAAAATAAGACTAACAGTGAAAGTCCGGACCTCCGGTCCTTAGCTTTCTTAAAATGTGGCCCTGAAAACCATTTAGTTGAATATCTCTTTTGTGTACAGTGCATACAGAAAGTACACACAGCGCTTCACTTTTACCACATTTTGTTATGTCATAGCCTTATTCCTAAATGGAATAAATGCATTTTTGTTCTAAACATTCTACATAATGACTATGTTAAAAGTTTATTTTATTTTTTTTCAAATGTATTAAAAAATTAAATTAACTGAAAAATCACATGTACATAAGTATTCACAGCTTTTGCTCACTACTTTGTAGATGCACCTTTGGCAGCAATTACAGCCTCAAGTATTTTTGAATATGATGCCACAAGCCTGGCACACCTATCTTTGTCAGTTTTACCCATTTCTCTTTGCAGCACCACTCAAGCTCCATCAGGTTGGATGGTGTCTTAGTTACATACAGTATAGTGGGTACTGAAAGTATTCACACCCCTTTAAATTGTTCACCCTTTGTTTCATTGCAGCCATTCGCTAAAATCAAATAAATGCATTTTATTTCTCATTAATCACCCATTCCTCTTTGCAGCACCTCTCAAGCTCCATCAGGTTGGATGGGAAGTGTTGGTTTTCATCCAGGATGTCTTTGTACATTGCTGCATTCATCTTAGTAGATGGTCACTCTGTCAGAGCTACAACATTCCTCTGTGGAGAGAGGAGAACCTTCCAGAAGGACAACCATCTCTGCAGCAATCCACCAATCAGACCTGTATGGTAGAGTGTCCAGGTGGAAGACATCTATCTGTAAAAGGTTTGCCAAAATGCACATGAAAGACTCTCAGACCATGAGAAACTAAATTATCTGGTCTGATGAGACAAAGATTGAACTCTTTGGCATGAATGCCAGGCATCATGTTTGAAGGAAACCAGGCACCGCTCATCACCAGGCCAATACCATCCCTACAGTGAAGCATGGTGGTGGCAGCATCATGCTGTGGGGATGGTTTTCAGCGGTAGGAACTGGGAGACAAGTCAGAATAGAGGGGAAGAGGAATGCAGCAATGTACAGAAACATCCCAGATGAAAACCAACTCTTTCCATCCAACCTGATGGATCTTAAGAGATGCTGGAAAGAGGAATGGGTGAAATTGCCCAAAGCTTGTAGCATTGTATTCAAAAAGACTTGAGGCTGTCAAAGGTGCATCAACAAAGTATTGAGCAAAGGGTGTAAATACTTATGTACATGTGATTTTGTATTCTTTTATTTGTAATACATTTGCTAAATAAATAAAACAACTTTTCATATTGTCATTGTAGAATTTTGAGGACAACAATGAATGTATTCCATTTTGGAATAAGGCTGTAACATAACAAAATTTGGAAAAAGTGAAGCGCTGTGAATACTGTCCAGATGCACTGTACCCTGTATACCGGTACTTGTAAATTCAATTTTTTTTTATAAGATAGGTTGTCAGTTGGACCCTACTGGTTTTGCAGCATTTTTTGAAAGTATGGTAACACCAGCCCTGCTCTGTGGCTGATAAGACCGCTTGAGGCATTTTTCCATGCCAGAACATTAACAGGTGCAGAAGTTACCAGCTTTATGCAAGGCTTTGTCGACAAGCTGGGAGAACACAAAGAATGCTAAATGAAAAAGGTCGAATGAGGCGCTAAAAATTTGAAGCAAACTCTTGTTCGGTCTCGTTATCGTTGCGTGAGCTGATTGGAGATGACAAAGGAGCGCGTGAACAGCAGCTTGAACAAAGACGCTGATGCCACGACAATAGGGGAACACCTGAGTGTGACAACTGTCGGGGGTTATCTGGGCTGAAATCGCTCAGCAACAATCATGTTTTGTTGTTTGCGAATTTTGCACAATGAAAGAGTGGGTGAAAAGTGCCACACGCCATCATGTCCCAGGCATTCAAATTGAACTTGACACATTCAAGGTAGATCATAGATAAGGAAAAAAACATGTTGCCTGCTGAGGTTGTTATTGGTGATAAAGTCACTTACTAAAATGATTGATAGGTAATTTTGTTAACAGTTTTGGGCCCAAGCTGGATTCTGAAAGCTCGAGCCATCCAAACCCCAACCTGATGCAATGAAGTCCTCCACTATTCCACCGTCTGAACCACCGCCAGTGGTAATATAACAATAAGCAATCCATATTCACCTATAATTGTTTTGCTCTTTTTTGGTATTTTATGGAACTTGTACATTTACATGCAATTTATTCCAATGTCCCATTTTCCTCAGGAGTCTGAGTTGAAAGTAAGACCAGTACCTCTTCCAAGGCTGAAAAAACCCAACAACATCTATGAAACTAGATATGATGTGGTGAGTTCCTGAACATAATTTATTGCAAATAGCAAATTAATACAGAAATGTCAAGAGCAAAGTTCTTATACTATATATATATATATATATATATATATATATATATATATATATATATATATATATATATATATATATATATATATATATATATATATATATATATATATATATATATATATATATATATACACTACCGTTCAAAAGTTTGGGGTCACATTGAAATGTCCTTATTTTTGAAGGAAAAGCACTGTACTTTTCAATGAAGATAACTTTAAACTAGTCTTAACTTTAAAGAAATACACTCTATACATTGCTAATGTGGTAAATGACTATTCTAGCTGCAAATGTCTGGTTTTTGGTGCATTATCTACATAGGTGTATAGAGGCCCATTTCCAGCAACTATCACTCCAGTGTTCTAATGGTACAATGTGTTTGCTCATTGGCTCAGAAAGCTAATTGATGATTAGAAAACCCTTGTGCAATCATGTTCACACATCTGAAAACAGTTTAGCTCGTTACAGAAGCTACAAAACTGACCTTCCTTTGAGCAGATTGAGTTTCTGGAGCATCACATTTGTGGGGTCAATTAAACGCTCAAAATGGCCAGAAAAAGAGAACTTTCATCTGAAACTCGACAGTCTATTCTTGTTCTTAGAAATGAAGGCTTTTCCACAAAATTGTTTGGGTGACCCCAAACTTTTGAACGGTAGTGTATATATATATATATATATATATTATATATATATATATATATATATATATATATATATATATATATATATATATATATATATATATATATATATATATATATATGTCAGTGTTTCCCCCAGAAAATGTGTTAGTTAATGTGGTGACTCTCCAGGGGGAGGGGGAAGGTGGTGGGTGGGTGTAAGGATCGGTGTAACTCGGCCTGTCGCCATTACGTCTCCACCTCGTCGCTGCCACCACAGCCTGGGGGGCAATAGACTACAGACTGCGGGGAATTAGGCCGGCTTCGTCACGTGAGGAAGCCCACAACTTTTGGTTGTGTTTTCCGCTCCATTTGCTGAATGGCGATATACGATATATATTTCAATATTTTTTCCGTTAAGTAAAAACAAAACAGTCCTAGTTACCTGAGATACTAAAATAATGACTTACAAAGTCAAAT